>NC_081523.1:20279041-20296541 GCF_030273125.1 Centropristis striata
GTCTTGAACAGAGGCCTGTATTTATTTTCAGGGAGCCTTGTACATCTTTAAAGTAATGTATCCAAACACATCAGCAATTCAGTAGACATCATGTTATATTATTATATAATTCATACACTGATAAAAACACGTATGCATGGACTGGATTTCATCATGATTTGAGAATTTCTCCTCAAAAACCACTTTGAATTCCAACTCGAGTGTCATATTGTATAGCTCGTATGTTCTCTCTCTGTCTCTCACACATATGCACACATACAATGTTTTATTCTGCTTTTCTCAGCACTATGAATCTGTCTCCTCAAGTCTTTCTTCCTTGGGAACTTTCTTTCTTTCCTTGGCTTTATTTTTGCAGTGTTGACAGATTAGTGTGCGTGGCATTACACAAGCCTGTGTGTGGTGTAGATTGTGCTTTCTTGCCATTGTACATTGCCATTGCACCCTTTGTGTGTAGCTTTGTGTTTATGTTAACTGTACTGTCTTTAAACTTTTTTCCTACTACTTTTTGTTTTACCAAGTGTCTCTGTGACAGGGTTTTTAGTCAGCTAGAAGTGAAATAAACACCTAAGTCTGGTGCTTAGCACACAGTGAAGGACGCAGCGAAGTGAGGGATGAAATAAGATAGATGAGGGACGGAGAAAGGGGACAAGGACATAAAGGGCAAACTGTGAGTGGCCATGTGGGTAAAAGTAATGGAAAAGCAGACTGAGGGAGGCAAAGAAGTGTGCAAAAAATAGAGTGGTTGCAGTGAGGAAAGGAATGAGGATAGGTTGCTGTTTATGTTGCCATGAGGGATGACAACAGATGGGGGGAGAAAGCGACTGGTGAGTAAAGATGGTGAAAAAGATTGGTAGGCGCAATAGAAAGGAGGGATGCTAGAAAGGAGACGGAAGAGGAAGGCAGATGACTCCAAATTGAGGACAGTGTACAACATTCAGTGGAGCTGTAAGGCAACTAAAATGAAAATCACTGCAAGACTGCAGCTTTGAAATGATTGGGGCTGAAAGGTAAGCACTCAGAGGGGCTGTTTTGGACAAGAGGGGAGATAACAGGGGAGTGGGTTGAGAGGGTAGGAGGTAGAGGTGTTTTTGACAGCACTAGAGGTCTAGGAAGGATGAAAAGTGGAAGAGAGGAAAAGGAGGTGAATTAAGCACAGATAGTGTCTCGGAGCTGAGGAACTTTCAGACAGTAGAGCACAAACAACTGGGGGATTGTGAATAGTCTTTCTGGCAAGAAGGGCATCTTTTACAATATGGTTTTTATAATACAGCCATCAATACACTTTATAGATGAATACTTTCATAGTGTTCTACAGTGCATTACTTTATAATGTATTATTGTTCATGAAGTGGCCTAGAGGTCAATCAATAACATAGACATTGACATGATTCTGCTCTACTCCAGGCTGAAGACTTGACTTGAGCACTAGAATAGTGCTTGCTGTCAGCAGATAGCTGCTTTTGTCAATATATAAAATTGTAAAAGGGGGTTACAGGGCGCGTTAAAAAAGCAAATACATCAGTTACTGAGCTCTGACTTACAATGTCTAATATTAGACAGCAGAGTATTTTGGTGATGCAGTAATTCTATATCATATCACATACGTCTCATGTGTTTGCCAGTCAAAATAGCACAATACGTGTATTGACAGACAATTGTTTCATATGAAGGTGACACATCGTTCCCTCTTTTTTACAGGTACTTTTATTATGTCTCCATCCATTGATAGAATGAGTCACAGTCCTCTATGTGACAGCTTGAAAGTGTTTTCCGGCTCTTGGAGCCTTGCCTGTAGTTACTGACAATGGAGTAGTGCAAAAAAAGAAGTCCCTTTTGTTGGTTTTTACATGTAGCCCACAATATGTTCGTGCTCTGTACCTTTTTGTATTCCTCTGTATCCATTTTTTCCTCTGTGTTTTCATGTCTTTCTGTTTGTAGTTACCACAGAGCAGGTTTTTAAAAGTGTGTAATGCATGTGGAAACCTAGCAGGAACAGCTCCCTTAAAGTGCCTCAGTCCCTTCAGTTGGTGCTGCAGTGTGGTGACCTGTAGAATAAAAATGATTTTCTTTTTTCACTCTTACCACAAATAATTACCATGATCAAACTATGACTAAGTATTGTCCACAGTCATAAAATATATTTTTACCACTGCTGATTCTTCAACAGAGCACATTTCCTTTCTAAGCTTTGAATAATAACATATTCCTCTTTTGTTTTTCTGCTTCTCTCTCTTCTGCCTCCCTCCACTCTGTCCAGCCTGTGAGCTGATGAACCGTGGTATCCTGGCTCTGGTCAGTTCAATCGGCTGCATGTCCGCAGGCAGCCTTCAGACTCTGGCCGATGCCATGCACATCCCCCACCTCTTTATCCAGCGTGCCCCAGCGGGAACACCTCGCTCCGCCTGCCCACCAACCGGTCGCATCCCCGGAACAGATGACTACACCCTAATGGTCCGCCCACCCGTCTATCTCAATGAGGTCATCATGCAAGTCGTGTCTGAGTACAGCTGGCAGAAGTTCATCCTCTTCTATGATTCTGACTTTGGTATGGACATTATGGAAATTTCTATGTATCTATTTGTCTGTCTGTCTGATTCAGGCTCATCACTTAAAGTTCAATTAAGATTGCTCTTCAAAATACTTGGAAGCAATGTCATTCATTAATTTACAGGGAGCTCAGCCACACTGAAACACATGAAAATAACTAGCCTAAAAATGGTAGTTTGGTAAATGGTTAATGAGTTAAACTAGCTACCTATCACAAGTTTGTTTTTTTCTTCTTTGTTGTTTTTTTCTTCTTCATCATGAACTGATTCAAAATGGATATTTTTTTATTTACAGATAACAACTAGTCTGTTTCTATGACGGAGGGTAAAGACTCCCACTGCACACAGATTACCAAGCCAGAGTGTAGTAACTGCAGCCTGGGCAGCAATATATTGCCAAAATGCAGTAACTTTAGAGCCAAAGTATAACTACTGTACGTTGGCTTGGTTGTGAGGTCAGTTTAGTTTAATAGTAATAAAGCAAATGCCACAGTCAGATACAGGTTGTAGTTCAATTTTGTCCAAATATGAAGGTACTCTATTTTGTCTTTGTAGGCCAGTAGAGTAGGTGTATAAAATTGCTGCTGCGTGAATTTCCAATTTATCTAATGTAATGGTATCACTGGTTTCCCAGCATGGTAGGACATTAGAGAGCTAATGGATGTATGATTAAGTCAGAATCATTGCTCTTTCTCTCTCTTTCTCTTTCTGCCAAACTAACAGGAGCACAGACAGACATGGACATGTGCATTCATATAACAAGCACATAACACAGAAACAGACACATGCATGCATATGTATATATTTATGCATCTTTATGTCAGGGACACATTAGTGTGTGTGTGTGTGTGTGTGTGTGTGTGTGTGCATACTGTCTCATTTCTCCCTTCTTCCCTGTCTCTCTCTGTCTCTTCACCCTCTCTCTTTCCACTCCATTAACTCTAACATTAGACTAGAAACATCCAATGTCCCTTTTATAAAGTGCCACTCTGTTTTTCAGTCTTTTAGCTTCCTCCTACAGAAATATTGCTCTACTGTTGTCTGTACATCTATAGGTGTAATCATAATGTGTAGGTGTATTTGTTCATAATAGACTGTGTTACATTGCTTTGCAGCAACAAACTAATATCATCATATCTTGTGACACAGCTCTCTCTCTCTCTCTCTCTCTCTCTCTCTCTCTCTTTGGAAGGAAGTAGGGTCACAAACTTAATCAAAGTCACATGAAGAACATGTCCAGTGTATGCCACCATACTGCCAGGAGCCTGTACTGGTTTGCACTTCACTATAAGGTCTCTCTCTCACTCGCCCCTCATAGTTCTGCTCCACCTTATTTGCTCTGGCACTTTTATGTGTAAAAGGAATTTAACTCTGAGTCATACAGTGGAGCACAGTATGGGTGCACTGCTCCTAATGGGCTGAAACTTAAAATCGTGTTGCATTTTGGATCACACCCCAATGAGTGATGTCAGAGCAGGTATTTCGCTAGCTAATGGAAAACACTAGCTGTGACATCACTCATCGGTGGGTGGACAAAAGTCTAACACACCTAAAAGTTTCAGCCTATAGGGAGCAGTGTAACAGTTTTCTGCCTTCGGTTATTCAGTGTTGATTTAATCCTTATAGCCATTATAGGACTCCATCTCACTCACTGGAGTCAATTAACACAATTAATGTGCTGCATGCATTGATCTCCAATGAAATCTCTGCAATGGAATTGTTTCGCAAGGCGCTCTGCAAGCTCAACCTCAATCCGCAAAGGCATTAAACATTTTATGAATATATTGACTATGTGCTGGAAGTATGTTAAACAGTGAGCTCTGCCATGCAGTTTATATTGGATTAATATTGAATAATGGCTTATGTGGCCTTTCTGGAAGTGCTAGCCTCACACCTCAGAACTTAGTATAGTAAATTCAACTGTTAAATCAAACCTAAGCAACTCTTGGAAAGAGTCAAATATAGTTTTCATCCAATCTGTAAATTTACTGGCAGAATACAGGTATTCAGTAACACAGTTGAATAGAGCTAAGTATCATAGACTGCTGTGTGTGTATGTTGGAATAATGTCTCTTAACGTTTACATGAGGTACTTACCAACTTACTTTGCAATAACAGCAATGTTCATTACGACGTCTCATAACAAAGAGGAGGACATAAAAAACATTGGGCTCTGAACCAATTTATGAGACTATTTGTAAATGAGTTCTTTGTATCAGGACCAGTTGTCATGCTGAATATCAATCTGACATCCCCTCTCCTTAGTCATACAGATAGTTGCACCACATATTTGCTTGGGTATATAACTTATGTGTGCTCGACTATAAGTTGTTGAAAGTTATCTGCAGGGTTTTACCCATAGAGGCCGTTTCCCAAATACTAAAATCTGAAACTCATGTGGTTCCTGGTGATTTTTTTCTCTTGCGCCATAGTTCTGCACTTCCCTGAAAGCCTTGATTACCAACCATGAATACAACTTCTTTAAAGCTGCATGCAAATTAAAAACAAATATATTCATGCCTGTCGGGAGAAAGCTTTTACTCCGACCTTATCCTAACCCAGAGCAAGACTGAAAGTAAGAACACCATTTTCTCCCTAGCTAGACAACCTTCAATCAACTGGTTTAAATCCAAAATGTGTTCCCAAATGGGGTATAGTTCACACAAAGTATCCACACAATAGGCCCCATAGACACACATAAGCATGCACACAAACACACACACATGTTGGTACCCCACTTAAATCCCTCTATCCCCTCTGTGTTCTGTGACCACTGATTCAGCACATGGATCCTCTGGGTTTTGGCAGTGCTGTTCTCTCAGCCACAGAAGGCCCTTTAAAGATATCACCATTGTTCCCTAATGGCCTCACCCCCTGCTCAAGGAGAGAAGGGAGAAAGAAAGAGCGCAAAGGAGAAAAAGAGAGGGAGAGAGAGAGAGAGACAGAGATGGCCTTTTAAGATGATAGCAATATTCCCAAAAGGCCTCGCCTCTGTACAAGGAGAGTTCTTTAGAGAACAGACAGTCGAGTGTGTCCTCTCAAATGAAGCTGCGGTGCAACTGTCCCAATCCCTATTTTCAGCTCTACTGGTGCGTTCCGGACACTGAGAACACATGTTTTCTCTCTATTATCTCTCTCTCCCTCTTATAGTTTATCTCTCTCCCTCTCCCTCCATCATTCTCTCTTTTCGGTTGTTCTTTTTCTCACTCCTATTCTGTTTTTCTCTTTCACTTCTTTTCAGTCCTTAGGTGTCTTGTTTTCACACGGTAAAACCTTCTATATATTAAAAATGTGAGTGACAGGTTACTGTTACCTGCTGAATCACCTTGCCCGTAATCCATTCAGAACCACAGCAACACTGGCCTCGTTGAACAAATGTTGGAAGTACCACTTAGTGGTAATAACACTGTTGACATTAAGATGATTTGTTTTGTTTTGCTTTTAGCCAATGACAAGTGGAGCCTGAGGCACAATAGTAAAAGGTTATAGCTGAACAAAAGAGCTGTTTTAAAGGTGTGAAGCTTGTTAGGTTACCAGTTTTTTATAAGGAGACTACAATAAAAGTGCAGATATTTCGGACAAATATGATTTAGAATAATAAAAAGCCTTAGGTATTATTAAAGGTAAATATTTGACTATAAATTAAGTTCTACATGTAATTGTGTGAGAAGTATTGCCACCACAGAAACAGTTCTGTGTTTCTGGATTGGCTGTTTCTTCATGTAGTGCCCCTACAGTTTTGGAGGGCAATTCACTTCTACTGCTGCAAACAAGTGCAACAACACAAGACACAGCAGGCCAGCTACTATTGGGAATGACAGAGGCACAATTCTCCCTATGCTGGGTCAATGTAGCATTAAAATTATGTTTAAGTAAAATAGTAATGCAATGCTGCTTTAAATGCATTAACGTGGGATATAGCTTTTCACATCACAAAGTAGATATTTGCCGCATATTGGCTAGTCATATCTAGCTCTTAATGACTGCTGTTCATTACCTGTATGCTTAGTGTTTATACTTTTATAGACTCTGTAGCTGTGAATAATTAAGCAGAA
This sequence comes from Centropristis striata, assembly GCF_030273125.1. Classification (NCBI taxonomy): domain Eukaryota; kingdom Metazoa; phylum Chordata; class Actinopteri; order Perciformes; family Serranidae; genus Centropristis; species Centropristis striata. The sequence continues at coordinate 20,285,643 of NC_081523.1, forward strand.
ATTAAAAAAAATAAATCTGTGATCAATATGGATAACTGATGGCCACCTCAAGAGGATACCATTTTTAACAGGCTCTGTTTGTGATAATGCAGTCCATAGTGCCCTGGGCCTGTGCTGAAAATGAAGGTTTGAGTTCCAGTTTTAACCTATTTCCATGGTTATTAAACATGTCTCCCTCACCTTACATAATGTTTCCTAATGAAGCATGTTGATAGATTTAAAACACTTTTTCTTACCTTGAAATATACCTCTCTTATATCTTTAAACTCCTTCTGAAAGATTTGCTCATTACTAATTAATAGGAAAAATGAGATCAATTGAAAACTCCTCTGTTTTTCCTTCTTTTTCTCTCCCTATAACACAGTGAAAAGTGTGAAAATGTCAACCGCTGATCTTATGGGTTCATACAAAGAAGCGCATGTACCATATTGTGTTACAGTGAAGAGTGTCACTTCACCTTGCTGCATTTGGCCCTTTGGAGAGGTGTGGTGAAAAAAAAAACACTCAACAGGACGGACATGGGTGAGACATTTAATGAGCAGAGAGGAGGGTAATAATGAAAGACAGAAAGAGAAAAGCAGCACTCAAATGCCTCATGCATATGACAGACTCAATGCTGCTGTTTTTAAAGAAGAGATGGATGAAAAAAAATCTGATTTTTATCTTAAATAGATCACATGTAGACCTTTAAAGTGTGAAGATACTGATGAAAAAAAGGAATGAAATTGGAAATGTCAAGGTTTCACTCTAAAGAAGACTCATTGAAGGTAAAATCCCAGCATGCATTTGATCTCTCCGGGGGCTTCACATAGAAACACATCAAGCAGAGAACGGGAGGGTGCTTGGAGGAAGATAATTCTAGGACTTTATTTCCCCTCCTTTTTCAAATGCCTTGGCTTTCACTGAATGAAGAAACACTGAATTTGACAGGTAAGGGTAAAATTATGTATTCATCAATATTTTTAAAATGACCCCATTTATGTAATTCGTGCAGAATGTTCTTACGGTATCTCACGAAATGACTGTTCTCTAAAACGTTGAGAAATGGTCACACGGTCATGTGTTTCCAACACATAGTTAACATTGTTAAACGGAACTACTTGGTTACGTTTAGCACTACTTTTTCTTAGGTGTAAGTAAAAAACAGTGAATGAAAACAGCCTGAAAGCGGGGGTGGGGGCACAATTTATGCAAATCCATTGTTTTACATGGATGTTTGTTTGGCCCTTACCTGGAAGTGACAAGTGCCATATATGAACTGTATATGAACTGCAAGAGATGAAATTGAATGATGGAGGAAAAATAGGAGAGAAGAGCATAGCGAAGTTGACGAGCATGACGTCGTTTATAGAGACAGGGTAAGGAGAACAAGGTATTATGAGAGACGGATGCATAGATGGATATCTTTTTTTAACAATAGTGAAGCCCAGAGACGCCGCAGGGGTGGAAGCTGGTGGGAGGTGAGAGAGGAGGTGAAAAATACATAAAAGCTGTGCCAAGAGAGACGTGGGAAAGTTGATGATAAAGGCAGATTCAGAGGAGTGGAGGTACACTCATGAGCCAAACACCAAAGGTCTACAAGCTTTATACAGGGAGGTCATGTCTTACTTTGTCTCCTCTGGAGTATAAACGTTCAGAGACCAAGAGAGAAAAAGAGATAAAAGAGATTTTGAATATATAAGGGGAAACAGAAACAGCAAAGCAGAGTGGGGATAGGGACAGAGATCTAAAGGCATAGCATATTTGGTAGGGCAGAGTGAAAGGCAGTCAGCAAGCAGTCAGAAGCAGATAAACAGAAAAACAACTGAAAAGGGTGTTAAACCTTTTATAAACGTGTGTGACCCCGGACTAGTAGTTTACATCCTTGGAGGACACTGGAGGTGAAATGTCTTCAGCACTGAGAAGTTCAGAGAACGAGTGAGTGAGAGGAAGCCAAACTAAAGCAAAGCAGAGAGAGAGATGACGATCTAACAGCATTAAGAATATGGAGGTGCTGCAGACTGCTTCGAAGGGCCTCTAAGAAGCTAAAGGATTTTCCGGATTTGCCAGATTGATGAAATTCTCAAGTTTGGGTTTTTGGTAAACCTCAGAATGTGTAGTCAGGACAGTGAGAGGGCAGCCATCCATAATAGAAAGGAATGAATGAAAGAAGTTATGTTGCACTTTTATCCACAGCTTTTGCCATCATTTTAAAGGGTCTTCTGTGGCTGAGAGAACAGCACTGCCAAAACCCATTTTGATGTACCATGCGCAATGCTATATATATATATATATATATATATATATATATATATATATTAGGGCTGCACGATTCTGGAAAAAATGTGAATCACGATTTTTCTGCTTAGAATTGAGATCACGATTCTCTGGCACGATTTTTTTTCACAAAATGTTTGTTGCACTGATGAACTTTGACAAAACAAAAAAACAGTGCTTTGGCAAGGGCATATTAGTAGTTAAATCATTGGAAGATAAATTACTTTAACAAAAATAAAAAATAAAAATTGAGACATGCAGGTGATAACAACTTCCCCCTATCATCATATGCACATCAAACAGTCTGATTTCCTTAGAACGTAGAGTGTATGTTGTACAGTGTTTATTGGGGCCATATCTTTGGCTAGGTGATATGTGATAGCTGCTGTGATCTCCTTATGTCTACTGGAGTTTAGTGGGTATGCCGTCGCATTGTACAAGGTTATTGACGTCTGTGTTTGTTTCTTGCCTTGTACGGCTTCATCATGTTGTACTTTGTGGTGACGTTTAAGGTGACTGTAGAGATTTGTAGTGTTGCCTTACGGCGCCGCAATCAGGGCAAAACACACGCTACAATGCACCTCACACTGTCATCGTCTGGCTGAAATCCGAAATACTTCCACACCGCCGAATGTGAACCTTTTTTGGGCACGAGGTCGGTTCGGGACGGTGGGTGACTCTCGCCACTACAGCTTGGGTTTTCTTCGGCATCCATTCAACCCTCCTTACCGGCGACTTTCCTCCGCTTTAGCTCACTCTTTCCAAAATGCTCAACTGCAGGCGGGCGTCCTCCACTGAATCACGTGTTAACGTAAAGATGCTTTACCATTGGTTGAGGGAGGAGGCAGCAGCAGTGCTGCGTTTGGGGGATTTTGAAAAAATCCGGGAGATAATAGGAGCATTTTTTTCTGATGCAGCTCCAGGTATAAAATGCTTCAGAATCGACGTGTGTAGAAATTAGATCACGTGTATGTGCGAATCGAGATCGCGATTTTTTAACGATTTATCGTGCAGCCCTAATATATATATATATATATATATATATACATATATATATATATATATATATATATATATATACATATATATATATATATATATACATATATATATATATATATATATATATATATATATATATATATATATATATACACACACACACACACACACAATGTGCAATTTAGAAATTATGAACAATGTCAAGGCAGAAGTGACATTACAGAGTGTTAAAGCAAAGGGGGAAGCAAAGGAATGTAGTTAAAGTTGTTTTGTCAGAGGGGAATTTTACATGCTTTAGATGTAGACACTGGTATAATGGCAGTTGATTGTCTCTGGCAGCAAAACAGAGTCACAACACATGCAGGGGATAGAATCCCAGGGCACTTGATGATTAAATGTGATGTGACTCCTTTAGTCCAGTTGAGTGATAACCATCATATGTGCAGTTTAAACAATGCCAGGGCATAGCTAGGTCAAGATCAAAATAGGTCATAAAGTAGGAAGAAAAAAAGAAAAAAGCGAGCTAAGGTAAGTGAAAAGAAGTTTAGACACTTAAGGTAAAGTCACAGAGGAGGGTGTGCGGGGGACTAAAAGCCGGAGAAGATTTGGGCAGATAGGGAAGGTGATGCACACCTAAAAGGTGCCAAGCCTTTTATAGAGTGTTGGTTTTTTACAAGTGTTGGCTAAGCTCTCTGTGGGGACCTTGGGAATGTGAAGCCTGGGGCTTTGAGAGAAAAAAGAAAGTGAAAGAGGGGAAGTGAAGGAGGGAAATAAAGCAAAAGAGCGGTGGACGGAGATAGGCACTTAGATCTAAAGGAATAGACGATTTAGAGAGCAATAGGCAGGAAGACTACCGATGCTTTAGGGCCTAAAACATTTTATTTCCTATATCGAGGTAAACTTCCCAAGTTTAGGTTCAGTTCCCCAGAGCTGGGTACTTGAGCAATTTCAGACACACCTTCAGCTGATGATTTAATTCTCCAGGCCAAGGCTTACGAGAGACAGGCCTGCATTCCATTTGAGGCTCAATCCATATTTTAAGAACCACTGCCTTTGAGCCATACAACTGTGAAATGCCTGGGGCAGGGATAAGGATAGCCAGAGGTAAAGGCTGAGGGGAAAGACAAAGCAAAGAGATAAGGATGTTGGGCTAACAGCAGAACAGGGTGGAGATGGCATGAGAGGCGCAAAAACACATCTTGCACGGAAATGTTTGAGGTTTTTTTTTTCCCTTTCCTTAATGCCTCCCTTAAAATGAGGTGTAATTGCAAATATGGTTCATTTAAATTTAATATTTTTTTCAATTGATTATGGCCAATAAATCCTAATTATATCCACTGTTATTCAATGTTGTAAAATAATCAAATGTGAATTTTTGTTGGTGAGTTTTGGGGCACTGTATTACCTGTCACTGAAAAAAGCTCTAAAAAGGGACATAGGCTGAAACTCCTTATTGGGAAAAAATATTGACTTTGCACTTTATAGCTGAAGTGTAGTACTCCATGTCAATATGTCAATATTAGTGAAACAATACCTTACAGAGATAGAAAAAATACAGTGAAAAAACCCTTCAATGCACTGCCATCTATTGACATTTTACTTTGCTCCCCACTTTGGCCTCAACCCAAGTTGCCATGTAAAACATCACTACAGCATTAAATGGATAGAAAAGTCTTGCAAGGTCACATCTACCTTACCCTACTCCTCCTTCAGCTCGCCTTGCCATTTGAGCAAAACTAATTTATGTGTCAGCATGGACTCCATGGCAGAAAAAACTCACACTATTATATGAACAATGGCCGATCAAGCTTCACTCCCTGTTGGAGAGCAAGCACCAGCCTTGTCAAGCTGTTAGAATAGACGGATGGATGGACAATGCTTCTTTCTAAAGTCACTACCAGCTATGCTTGGCTATTCCCCAATAGCTTTCGAACAAAAGTTACAGGCGCAGGCTTTAAATGCCTCGGGCAGGGAGAGGAACATTAAAACAGAGCAGAAGGACGGGAAGGAGAAAGGCCCGAAACTGTAAAGTCAGATGCAGAGAGAAAGTGTACAAACCTAAAGTTTGGTATTTTCTTTATTTTTTGAAGGAGGGGGAGATTTGCAAGTCAAGCAGAGGGAGTAAGAGGGGGTGAAGAGGGGAGCAGGGAGGCTCTGACAGACAACCAGGGAGTTACATCGGCTGAATCTCATTTGCAGATGTTTGATGTTTCTTACTTACTCAACACTCTGGGGAATCTTCTCTAATATCGGATATCTTAACTCCTCCTTTTGGACTGTTGGTCCATTTGATTTCTTCCCAGTGCATTATCAATGGCGGTAGGCCAAAATGCCTCTGGAGAGACTTACAACCAAACGTTGGGGTCATGCTTGGCCCTTTTTATAAATTTGACAGATTTGAATTATTTGAGTTGTGCTAGAAACCTGCCATTGTATACAATCTGCCCCCATGCTAGATAGGGGGTTGTCACTGGCCCAACCTGCTTAACGACGGATGGAAAGCTGTCTTGTTTCCAGGCTACCTAAAATCATTTGCATTTTTTTTTTTTTTGCATTTTTTGGTGGGATGCGAAGACAAGTCTCCAGTAAGAGACTGGAAGGACATAACACATGAAACTGAGGCTGCCTTGTATAGTGGAAAAACAGCTTGGACTTTACACCCACTCAAAATGAGATTCAGCCTGAGAGAACAGAAAGCAAACAGGGGGAAACGGAGGGAGGTTTTCAGATGAAAAGCCAAGGGAAGAGAGGTGGATGAGGGGAAAGCAAGCAGGGGGGAAAAGAGTGGGGGCTTCTGAACACAGACGGAGTAACACTGAGCTGGTCGGAACATGCAGGTGAAATCCCTGTGTGCTGTTGGCTGCTACACTACATTAACTCTAGCTCTCACTTTGAGCCGGGGACTTGGAGGATAGATGGGATAGAGGGGAAAGAAGGGAAGCCTGACGAATGGGGGAAAGGGACACACAGGGAACCGTACCATACAAACCGCAACCTTGTTTTATAAGGAATTATGGAAACCATTCCAGTTGATCAAGTTTTCTTTGCAAAAGGCCATTTCAGTTCCACTTCTACACTCTAACACTTGAAAAGCAATAATCCACAGTGGCATAGTGCAAGGTGGGATAAGGTGCTTTAAGAAGGCAATAAGTACAGGTATGCTGGAAGTCTTTTTCACAAACTGACATGTCATTTAAATCCTTATGTGCTTTATTATAAAAGGTAGCCTTGACAAAGATGACTATTGCAAAAATAAACTTTACAACCAACATTTTAGTATGGATGCAATTGAAGAAAACATTGCGTTAAAGTCTTTTTTTTTTCTTCTTTGGTTTATGAAGTGACAGAATACGAAACCTAAAGTGACTCAGGGTCATATAAAAGTTGTTAAAATGTTGCAAAAACACTTTGGCAGGGAAAAGCAAGGTAGCAGCAATATAGTCATCTCTATTAGATGAGGATGAAGAGGCTTGGGACTGTTGGGATACACAGGATGTCTTTGCATGGGAGATTTGGGAGGAGTGGTACAGTAAGGTGACAGCGCTTGGGGAAAAAGCTGTTGAGGTGATGGGTGATCATGGTGTTAATGGACCGGTACTGTCTCCCAGAGGAATGTTTCTCAAACAGATGGCTGCCTGGATGGGCAAGGTCGGTGGCAATTGTACCCGTCTTTTTATCCGCTATGGCGTCCTGAAGCTCCTTGATGGAAAGCAGCTGACAGCCAATGATCCGCTCAGCAGTGGGGAGTACATGCTCAAGTCTTGTCCTTTGAACGGCAGGAGGCAGGAACTCAACCGCACTGATGGAAATGAGGATGCTTTTGACTATTAATGTGTAAAATTGGACCAGAATATGTCCATATTTGAAAGTCAATTGCTTTTTTCCTAGTGGTGGTCATAAAACATTCTGAGACTGAATATGTCACACATGATAGCTAAACTCTTCTACATGCTGTATTGGTACAGGCTACACTGCTAAGGGTCATCTGACTTTAGCTATTTATTCTAATAATCTGTTGCAGGACAGAGAGATAATACAAAATATCCTTCACTCCTACAGCCATCAAGCTGTCTCATTCTTCCAGATCTACCAGACTAACTGAATATCCCCTCAGGAATAAATAAAGTAATTTTGATTTTTGATTGATGGATTGATTGATTGATTTGATATACATCTTAGTATTTATCACGTTATCCTAAACAATGTCGAATATCATGGTGGCACAAGTTATTTCCAGACGCACTGTTCAGTCAAGAGAGTGTGAATAAGGCTTGTTGAGTGAGACAGTGCGGTTGGTTTTTTAAGCTCCTCACAGAGTTGAGCAAGGCGGAAGTATTAGACGTACAACCTAGACTATAAGCCAGTGTGGAGAAAGGATTGATGAGTGCAAATAAAGCCAGAGTGACCCTCTATTCAGTCAGCAGGTAAGCAGACAGATAGAGAATGGCTGACAAAGAGGCCTGTAATACAGATAATAAAAGAAGGCAGACGTGACATAAAACAAAGACAAAGTTTACACACACAGGTTTGATTAATAAGCACATGTTGGTGAGAACTGGACAAATGACTTTGTAATATGAGACAGCATATCATGCATAACAATAAGCCACCAAGTGCTCTCCTCTTTGGACTCTTATTTAATTTCTTCTTTCTTTGTTGACAAAAGCTTTTCGATTCTGTTGATTTACAAAGCTTTCTTTTCTTTTTTTAACGTGGAGAACATAAATCAGGCAGTGTAATATGCTTATGTAGCTTGGCACCATTGATTGTGAAAGGCAGTGGCTGTGCCATGATAAATATGGAGATATAAGAACTAAGCTTAAATCTGCTTAGACAAGTGAAAAGCATAGAGCGTGTACTGTGTGTTTACGTTTGTACAGTATGTGTTTGTGCAACTATACATCTTTTTGACTGTGTTTGCTCATGTGTGTTTTGATGAGGATGGGAAGGTGAATGTGATTTAGCTTTTATTGACATAAAAAACAAAGTTTTGGGGGGAAAAAACACAGACTTATTTTTTTTGTGTGAGTTAGAAGAATGCATATTTTGAAATGAACATCAGTAAATGGCCATTGAGATTTTTGTTCCTACAACTGTGAGTAAATAAGGAAGCCTGTCTGTATATGTATGGATGGACATGTGAGATGCTCAGCTGATTCATGCTACGATAGCTTATTAGGAGTCAAAACACTGGTGATGATGATTGTGTTGCCAAAGATAATAAAGTTAAACAGTAATTACTGCCAATTATTATTCCTGCCAATTAATAATAGTAATTAGATCTTAATGGCTTGATAACTCTATGCTCCCGCACCGATTTGAGCTTTGTCGTTTGGCCATTAAAGATGCGATCTTGTTGTCTCTGTTTGCTCACTTACCTTTCTAATCATCACACACAAACACAAGAGATACAACAACAAGAAGACAGGCTGCGAGAGTTAACAATAACACACTTAAATACTGTTTCTAAAACGTAGCACTCACTCATGCCAAGACATGCACATATGCATACAATTTCTGTATCTGTATGTGTGTTTATGCTGCTGTGTGCATGTTTGGGAGTGAAAGTTTGCAAGAGAAAGATTTCAGCTTTCTACCACAAACTACTATAACTTTGTTGTCATGTCTTTCCTCACCATGTCAGGCTGTTGTTGCTGAAAAACTGACAACATTACTTCTTAATCTTCTCAGTGTTGAAAAAGGTGTTGATGCGACATTTGACACACACAAACTTTTCAAAACATCTCCCGCTGTCCTTGCTTAACCTTCTGAATCTCTCAGCCTGCTTCATGTTGTCAGAATGTGTATATGTGTGTGCACAGGATTGTGTGTATCTGCTTTATAAATTCATTTCTTTCTGAATCAATGCTGTTGCAGGCTGTCTCCCTTCTTAATACGCTGTTAAACCTCCAAAATTTGGCATTGATGCAATCACACAACCGCCTCAGCCCTCTGGCCCTTAACAAGTCTAATCAATCCAGTTAATTGCACAGTCATGACACTGGCAATGACGGCAGTGTCATTCGTTTTCCATATCAAATACATCATTAGGTAGTTGCTTTACATAACCACACACACTCAGAGGCACACACACATATGCACAAGCACATCCTGCGACATCATTAGCAATGGTCTCAACCAAAGTGCCTTAATTAGGATTACCTTGACCTGCATTATAGCTCATTAAGAATAGGAGTTCAGGCAGTAAAATTACTGACACCAGCATCCTGGCTTTGTTATCATACAAGAAATAACTCTTAATAGAGATAATTACAGTGGTTTGGTGCTTTCATGTAAAACTCTTAACAGAGTCATGAGTTATTTGCTCTTGAGTGTCCCGGTTGGAATTTATAGTGGATTCAGCAAAATTGGGACACTTTTTGGCTCTTTTCTAGGAGCACAGATATTCATTGATATGCAACTGAACAAAAAGCTTTGTCCCTATCTGACTGAAGTTCAATTGATCAAAACCACTACAATTTTTCTTTTCTGTTACACAAATGGAGTAGTAAAGCGGCCACATAAGACTAGAAAAATGTTTTGGGAAAACACTTTCTAAAATGCATCACTTCTAGTTGAGCTTCACGTTTAGCACTTCCAGTATGAGGTTTTATTCTAAGATCATTCCTTGTGCACTGGTCATACTTTCTTGCACTTTTTTAGTTCAGAATGCAGGTGCTTACATATGCGCACACATTCTAGGACGGGTTTTCAATATTGTGAAACTATGATGCTGTGATGATATTTATGATTTTATTTGTTATGTTTTAATGAGTGCCTTGAATCTTTTGTCTGATCCATTTGGGTCATTAAACCTATTTAAGATGGTCTCTGCCATTTTCCAAAAATAATAACCTGATGAAGTTCGCGCACTGAAACGGTGCCCCCAATAAATCTACTGTAATTGCAAGTGTACAGACTGTTAGGAGTCATTATGGAACACAAACATCAATCTTACAGTTGGCTTTGTTCAGCTGGAGAAAGTTACAGATCATTTGTTTTATTCTCTCAAGGCTGTCCTTAAGGGTTTTGGTATTACTGCCATGATTTTGATTTAACAGTAAAGAAGTGTGAATGTCATCAGCAGATGTAGTCTTATATGTTGCCCAAAGGAAGCTTATACATTATTAGAAACACTATACTACACTAGTGTAAATAAAACAAAACAATACTCAATACCTATTTTGATACCACGGCAAAAAGAAAATCCTAAGCACACCAAATAGGATTTAGCTTTTTGCTTTTTTTTATTGACAACCACAGTTTTCTGTTTTTTGTTATAGCTTCAGTATTTGTCATACTATAATTGTATAACTGATTGTGAAAATTGTGAAATTGTATCATTTTAACCAAGTAGTATCATGTACATCTGTGTCCATGAACTAGGAAAACTGAGGAAACTCTCAGTTGGAAGCCGGTACACATACACGAATTCTCACCAAAACTTTCCTAGAACTTCTTTCATTCTCTAACTACAGTACAAATGCAGAGCTTATATAACTTTAATGTTGGTGTATATCTGTTGTTATCGATAGTTTTGTCTATCAATATCAATAGACCAAAGTATCTACGTCAATAGACCAACTGGGCAAAAAAAGATGCCTCTCACTTTGGATGAGTCACTAGCATATGCTTTTGTTT
>NC_081523.1:20599041-20831541 GCF_030273125.1 Centropristis striata
TTTTTCCCCTCAACACTACTGGCTTTCTTATATCAGATACTGCATTTTGGTTCAAGGAGGTTCAAAGGGCAAAGGGAAGTAAAGCAGGCAGCTGATAAGATAAATAATTCAGAGTCAATGTTTTCTTAACAGCTTGTTAGTCTGTTTCTGTTATTGGAAGTTTCTGTAGTTTTCCATACAAAGAAATAAGAAATCTCCACTGCTATTCCAGTCTGAACTGTGGATGCACAAAACTTGCCTATATACGTGCAGTCTTGTGATTGATGAGATCACCTCTGAAGCTTGTGGAAAAGTCATGACAACAGTGTGACCTAAAACCTACTCCACCTCTAACAGACTGTCATGACCTTAATCACATGAGATCACAGCAGATAAAAAAGAAGGAAAAATCTCTCATTGTTAAAGAAGCGGTAAAACAACCAGACTGACCCAAATCTTATATCAGAAATTATTTATTTGAAAAGAAATCCTTTACATTTACTCATTGCTCTCTACTATTAGTGATTATACAGGAAGAAGTAATTTGCCAAAAAAGATAATAGCCATTTTAAAAATTCATAACCCAACACAATTGTGATGGATGTTCTGTTGAGTACAATATAATAATACAGTCATGGAAAAATTATTAGATCACCCTTGTTTTCTTCAATTTATTGTTCATTTTAATGCCTGGTACAACTAAAGGTACATTTGTTTGGACAAATATAATGATAACAATAAAAAAATAGCTCATATGAGTTTAATTTAAGAGCCGATATGGTTTTTTATGATAATGATTTTGGTTATTATGAGGGAAACCATGGAAAATGGCTAGATACCAGCTCTTAAATTAAACTCTTATGAGCTATTTTTGTTGTTATTTTGTTGTATTTTTTGAGCTAACTTTTATTCTCACCATAACCATAAACATTTTTGATAGTGAGTGATCACCTTAATGTGTAATATGTGATGTTTTCTCCTTCCTGCAGGCTGCAGGAGCGGCGTTGGCCTACGTCGGTGCCTATGTGATCAAGAGCTATGACAACTTTGAAAGTTTCATTCAGGACAGGTACACACTGATCCCTGCAGCCATCATAATCGGCGTCAGCGTCGTCATGTTCATTTTTGGTCTGGTGGGATGCTGCGCCACCATCCGGGAATCCAAAGTCGGCCTTACCTTTGTAAGTGTGTGTGTGGTGGGAGAGAGGAGGTGCTTAAGTCATCTTCTCTGTTCACTGACTTCTGTTCATGTTTCCTTTTTAATTTCCTTGAGCTTTTGTTCATCCTTTCACTTCATTTTACTCACTAAATGTCTCTATGTTCTTCACCCCTAGTTCTTCATGATCATCATGCTGATCTTTGCAGCTGAAGTGGCTGCTCTGGTATTCAGCTTCATCTACCAAGGCAAAGTGAGTCACATATACGTGTTCTCTGTCACGCAAAGTTTGCTGCTGTCAGTAAACACTTTAGGAATTGAATCTCACTGATTCCCTCTTCTTGTGTCTGTCCAGATAAATGCAAACCTGGAGCACTCAATGAATGACGTCTTCATGAAGTATGACGGACAGGGCACTGAGACGAAAGCTGTGGACTACCTGCAGACTCAGGTTGGTGTCATATTCTACTGTTTATAAAAATAGTTTTGTTTTCTCAGCTGCACTTTCATTCTCTTCAACCTCTTCTGCTTTGCTAGCATTTGTTCCTACATGCATGCTTTCAATTCCTTCTTGTTCTTTCAGTTTACACCATAGCCCTTCTTTATCTCTCTTGCCTTTTTAGAAAATAAGCCATCTTAAGACAGCAAAAAGTATACCTGTTGTAAGACACAGCATACTGTATATTTTGTTGGTGATGTATTTTTATTATTCCTGTGAATAACTGGTCAATAATGTTTATCAGTGTCACGTAATATGATCAGAAGTATCATTGTATGTTTTGTATTTTCAGCACAACTAAAATTAACTGAGAGAAATCTCTTACAGACAGCTAAAAATACAGACAACTGCTCTCTCCACCTATATGCACCTAATGGTATTCTGGGAAATGCAGAAGTAGAAAAAAAAGAGAACATTTAAGTGTGATTGTCAACATGAACAAGACTAGTGTCACCAGTGATAGAGGAAGTATTCACATCTTTTGCCCACGTAAATGTACAAATGCAGCATTGTGAATATACTCCATCACAAGTCCTGCATTGACAATGCAACTTGAGTAAAAATATGTTAGTATAATCAGGAAAATGTTGTGTTAATTGTATTTAAGACAACATTGTTTTGATCAAACCAGCTGCCTGAACCTGAATTTATTGAACAATAAATTGAATAACTTAATAGGTAAAGTTGATTGTATTTGTAAAGCTGAAACCATGAAATGTTTTATACAAACAATGACTCAAATGGCCTAGTAGTTTATTTTGTTTAATCAACATTTTATTGTTGATTATTTTACAGTTTATTATTTTTAACATTCGAATTTGGTCAGTTGCTCTAAAAACACTTCAGAGTGTATTTGATATGTTAAAAAGGTGCTACAGTAAAAAGTTTGATCGATTGATTGATTGATTGGGCTACCAGTTAATTTAGTCAGTTGACCAATCAATAAATTAAGTAATCATTTCAGATGTAGTTGTATATACCATTACTTTCAAACAAAACATCATGTTTTGTAAGCTCTTCATATATTTTGTAAGAAAAAAAGATTCTTTATGAAGCAACTAACAGTGTCAAATAATTGCAGTGGAGTGAAAATTACAAGATTCCCCCTCTGTAATGTAGGGAAATAAAAGTATAAAGTCGCATTCATAGAAATACTAAAGTAAATTACAAGTACCACATTTTTTTTTTTTACTCATCTTGACTTTTATATTAACTCCTGTCTGTTCTCTCTTTGTCTCTGTGCAGCTGCAGTGCTGTGGTGTCATGAATTACACCAGCTGGTCTAACACCACCTGGTTCAGCAACCACAACAACACAGTGCCAATGTCCTGCTGTAAAAACAGTACGACACAGTGCACTGGCAGACTGGACCAGCCAGAACTACTTAACACACAGGTAAATCATACAGAAGCGCACTCTCTTTTCTCTGAAATACTGTGCAGGTTTGCATGTGGTTATTTTGGGATTGTAAACTGTTAATTTAATATTACTTTAACGTACGTTTGAATGGTTCTCCAACTGCAAACTTTGGAACAGCAACAATCTTTTTATTTTGTGATTTTTAATGCGTTTATGACTTGAAATATAAAGCCTACAAAATCAAATCATCCCCCACTTCTGAGGCAATGAAATAAGATCTTAATTTCAGACATTTTGATGTACATTCACTCACTGTAATTGTTCATGTGTTTTAGGGTTGTCAGCCGAAGCTGGATCGCCTCCTACAGGATGTGTTGGGTTATGCCATGCTGGTCATTCTGGGCTTCGCCATCATCAAGGTAAAGACAGTCACATACAGTTTAGCAGCTGTGAATAAGACTTATTGGTAACGCTTTATAATAAGGTCCTTAATAACCATTAATTAACAATTAATAAGGCATTGTTCTCGCTTTAGATCCGGTAGTTGCAAAAAGCATAGTTAACTTATAGTTAACTTATAATAGATGAGCAATAAAGTATATTTTAATATCAATAAGCAAACAAAATAAAATTAATGGGTGTTTGTAATGCCATTATTAACACTTATATAAGCTTATAAACACACAATAATGTTAATAAGCATCGTGTAAGGACTTACAAGGGCCTTATTACTTGTTAATTAATGGTTCTTACAAGGACCTTAATATAAAGCGTTGCCGAGTTATTATAAGTCCAACTCTCTGTTCTCACAATGCAGTGAGCTACATAGCATCACAGCTACATGACATACTCCTCTCTATTTTGTGTAGTACCTAAGTGCATGGATTTTCTTACAGAGCACTAATTGTATGATATGTTGAATTCAATATAGCAGTTTAAGTACTTGAGCTAGTCCCATCACGTTAACTTCAAGAGAATATATTTCAAGAGCTTGTGTCTGATTACTTTTATCTCTCCTTTTGCAGTTCTTTGGGATGCTGAGTGTGTGTGTGATCACCTGTAAAACTAGCAACCGGAGAAGCGGCTACCAGCCTCTGTATGCCTGAACCACTACCTGCACATGCTGATCTACCACCTCCTCATGTTGCTTGTCTAGGTTTGCAGACCACTCACTCAGCAGTGTACATACACTTCTAGGTCAATCATTGTAAAAGTCTTAAGAAGGACTTCAGTCTTTTCCAACCTTTGTTTTTGTTTGTAAGTGAGGGGATCTCAATTTTTGATATCGATCCAGTATTGAGAGAGAAACTGTTTGTTACTGGAATCTGTGAAGCAAGCTACAAGGACAATTGTGCATGGTTATTTTTCCTCTGTGGTCATAGGGTCACACACCCATCGGTCTCCTGAGTTGTACAGTTTTGCAGCAGTTTTTCAGAACAATACTCCTCAATTTCTGGAAGATCTTTTCCATAATATCGTCAGACACTAATATTAACAATCTGAGCCTGTCAGCGGCAAAAACAAGCACTTTTAGTGAACGTCATGTTACATTGACAGGATGCAATTTCCCTTCCAACCAGGCGACTGCAGCACTCTCACTCAATACTGGACCAGTTTCAACAGTTGTTATGCCCTTCAGTCACTTAGACAGAAAAACATGGTAAAATTAGATCCAGGTTTTACAAAACAAAGTTCCCTTTTAAGTTTTACTTAAATACTAGTATATAACATATGCACAAGTTGCAAACCTTGTCTTAATCTAAAGGGGATCTCACCAGATTATTACTCCACATCTGAAATCAGCACAAATGTTCTTCTAACTTGTTAAATAATTTTGCTGAATGTGGCTTTGAATTGAGTTATTGTCTAAATGTTCCCTCTTTAGAGATTTTTTATCATCTTTTATGTCCCTGTACTGTCTCAGCCCAGCTGCTGTAATATTCTTTGGAATAATAATAAGGACTTCAAACTATATTTTAAGCTGTTTGTGATTGTAAACGAAAGGATAGCTGTTTAATGCCTTATTAAGGGTTACAATATTTATAGCCAACTGAATACAGTATAATACAGTATATATATAAAGTTTTATGGTCAGTTAACTGTATTGAATTAAGTGACAGTTCTACATAGCTTGACTTTTGTTGTGTTTATTATGTTTCTAAATTAAAAGGGTGAAACTTTCACAGCAGTCTGGTGCAGTTGTATCACATTATTGTGTTTTTGCCTTTTTGCCTGTGTTTTTAAGATTTTGTAATTTACAATAATATATCAGAGAGGACACACTGGCAGGTGCAGATATGTGTAATTATGAAATTACAGAGAGAAAGTTGTGTCTAATCCTGTGGTCATTTTTGTGCCAAAACACCTTCTGCTGCTGTGCTTTTTTTTTAAAGAGCAGACCAGTGTTGCGGAGTGTACATTCAGAGCATCACATTAAATGTGACCCGTGGTGTTAATCTCTCCTCTCTCACCTCCTGACACTCCTGATAAAGAGGCCCTTAGTGCTGTGGAGAACAGGAGTGCTCATCTCACATAAGCTAAGCAAAGATAAATGAGAATATAAACTCATGTCTAGGTTCATTACAGTCATCAATCATCACAGAGCAGCACAGGTTAAAGTATAGGTCACCTGTTGATGAGGCTGTACAGCAGATACAACTAGTTTTAACCATTAGTTTAATTAAAATGTAAAGTATACCATGATCTGTATCATTAACGGTAAATTGAAACCAGCAATGTATCAACCTAATTTTTTTCCTTTTTTGCCATCCCTATCCTTGTAATAAAAATGATATCTTTTCCATCAATTGCAACATTAATCATACATTATAAGGTTTGTTGTTGTTGTACTTTAAGATGCAGTAACACATAAAATCCTGCAGGTGGGGTTAAAGAACCTGCTCTAAGTTCAAAGTAAACAGCAGTTATGTTGGTGAAGGGGCCCAAAAACAACTAACATGTGTACATTCTATAGAGGTAGCAGAAAATAAATAAGTTATTATATTTGTAAAGGTTGAATGTGGGACGCTTTTAAATAATGGGATAAATCAGATTTTCAGATGTTCTTAAAGCTGACAGAGACACTCAACAATTATTACTTTATAAATTGAAAAAAAAATGTCATGACACTTGTTACTTGAAGTTTTGGAGTTTTAATGACTTGCTCCATGCTCCATGTGATTAACATCTGTGTGTGTATGTCTGTGTGTGTGTATGTGTGTATATGTGTGTTAATGAGCTCCGCTGATGTAAATGACCCTGCTGCCCTGTCTCAGCCTGCGTCCCTCTCATATCTCTCGTCTGCATATCTTATTCAGTGCATATCCTCGCTGCTCCGGGCTGTGTTGACATTTAGACAGGCCGGTGCTTTTCAGAGAGAACTGTTGGCACACACAAGACTAGATAACCTTGTCAGCTCCCTCCTTCCTTGAGCTGTCTATTTCTCCTGTCTCTCTTTCACTCTTGTGTCTCTTTATCACTGTGTGTATGTGTCTGTTTCTCAGCTCACCTCTTTTTCTCTTGCCTTTTTCTTTTATTACATTTGAGGTGTATTTGCATCTCGACCCCCCATATTTTTTCTGTTCTGTGCTCTTGTTTTTCTAAACTTCCCTCGCTCAGCAGTATCTCAAGTGTTTCCCCTTGATATCAGGTGGTGCAGGGAGCAGGATTGTGCTTTTTCTCAGTAATGCTCAGTAAAAAAAATCCATCTGAACAGAGCAGTAAAGTATCATAAACATGACAATTGGCAAAAGTGCAACAAGATGTTTTTTGTGTGTTTTTCTGTTTTGTTTTCTGCATTTTAACTTTAGTTTTGTCTTTTTAAAGTGTAGATCTGGCTGGGTATGAATGTTGCTCTGTATGATTACGTTATGTTCTGATGTTTTTCTTTCATATTTTTTAAACACGTTCATTTTGTGAAACAGAACTACTTGGTTAGGTTTAGGCAACAAAATGGTTAATGTTAAAATTAGTACTTAATACATACATACATAACCCTGATGGCACAATCACTATGCAGGTATCACTGCAAACTAGACTTCATATGTAAAATCAATGGAGTGCACCTTAAATATTAGATTTTTTAGAAATTAATAATCTGGGATATCATGAGGAATCAGATGTTCGTCCCTATTTTATAACAGTCACAGCATGTCTGTTACCTCAAAGGTAAAAACAAGCACTGAAAGGTGTTGAATTCACTGGGGTAAGAGCTGCTCGTGGCATGATTTGCCATTGTAGCAATTGCTATTCCCTCATGAGTGATTTTTGCCCACCTACAGATGTGCCCTCATCTGTCTATCCCTCTCCTCTCTGGGCCATCACATCTCTGGAAAATCATTCATCACGCACCAAACGAGCCGCCTGAGCCAGATGTTGTCACATGGAAATTTCAGCCTGACCTCTAATTTATTTATTTCCTTTCCTACTTAGACAGGGATCTGTTGGAGGGAGGTAATCTGAGGAGGACACACACATAATACTGCTGCTCACTCTGTGGTGAAGGGAGATGAACACAAGGGCAGGCGTGCAGTTTCTCTGTGTCTCTGCAGAGATCTGAGGACTCCTGTCCAGCCAATTCCTTCATAACATTTCTAATACTACTGCACATTTTTTGGATTTGTTTTGTTTTGTTCCATATCTGCAAGATTTTACATCAAACAAGTAGCAAAGAACCCTGCCTACCACAAACAGTTTGCTTTGGAACTGAATCACAGAGGAGATAATATGGTCTTTTTCTCCTTTTTATGAAACAATAATACAAGCAAGGAGGGAAACAGTACTGTGCCACAGTTTTATTTGGCTCTCTCGCTTTCACCTTTCTTTTCAGGGCATGCTCATAAATAATAACCACACCATGTCACAATCAGGAGCAGGTGCTGCGGACAACATGTGCATGTGTGTGTGTGTGTGTGTGTGTGTTTTTCTGTAAATAGCCACCCACCACAGACACTGTGATGTTTCCATTTGTCAGATGCTATCAGTGTTAATTAGAGAGGGCATAAATACAGAAGAGACACAGGAACAAAGCACAGACACAGAACAAAGAATCAAATGAGCAGCAGTAGTATCATGATATGATTAATATCATCTATAATTTTCTACACTTTTAATGCATTTAGTAGCCTGACTGCTATTCCCTCTTTTATTTTAGCATTTTTCATTTCTCTCTTTTCTGGTTATTTTCAGTGTTTTTGTAAGCCGTGTTATTTAAAAGATGCCAGTGATTTTATCTAGTTTTTGGCTAACCTCCAGTGGCTAATGACTTCCCCTCTGTTGCATTTGAAGTACTTATAAAAGGACCAGTGTTGCTGCTCTCTTGGAAATGGTTTTAGGGAATTTAAATCACAGATGTCCAAAAAATGCTAACAAGAGGCTATTTTTGTAGCTTTCACCTTTAGCTGGTACATCAGAGCACATTTTTTTTCTGCCTTCTCAAATGGCAGTTCCAAAGGGGGGTCAGTGCCCCTGTAATATTAAGCCTGGACTCCCTATGACGCCTGTGGCTCTGTTTTAAAGATAAAAGGAATATATCATATGAAACTTAACAACCTAATGCATCCATTGGTACTTTGCTATGCTAGTATGTCATGAATATAGCCAAATAAAACTCCATAGGGGTCTGCTTGCCTTTGACCTCAAGCTATCTAAATTAAAATGGCTTCTATTGGTTCTCATAAGTCTCCCCTTTACAAATATGCCCACTTTATGCTAACCTCGTGCAGTTTAAGCTATGCATATGATTTAAATATGTATTTTGTTTATTTTACTATTTCTGCATACAGGGTCCGTAGTTTTAGAATTACATAATTGACTAAGGCTTGAAAACTGTGGCTCTTGTTGATTTAAGAAGCCTGATTGTATTCATGTGTAATGATTTTAGTCCCAATAGTTTCATTGTAGTGAGACCATCTTTCGAAACCTGACCTCACTGTATGAAATTACCTGATGTGACCTCTAGGATAATCACAGCCTTATGATACTTTACAACCACAAACTAGACAACTAGAGAACTGCTAATGGCCATTTTCCTCTTTCTGTTGTAAATGTTGTGATGTTGCAATGTTTCAGAAGCTGACAGTGCAGTAAAATAATACAGTTAACACATGTGAGATGCCAGACAGTGTTATTTCATGCTTTTTTGATTGTAGACATTCTTTTGAATTGCACCACCGTCAATCTCATTCATGACAAAGGCATCAAAACCCTTATATAGAGACTGGAGACTGATTGATTGGTAAACAGTTACATTTGGATGTAAATAAGATAATCAAATGGTGTGTGATTTAAAAAAAACTGAGTGGTTTTAAAAAGGGAAAAGAATATTTGATCTTTCATTTCAAAATAGTCTTCACTACATTTTCTGACAGCTTAGCTGCTGCTTAATAAAAACATCTAAAGTCAGCTCTGACTCAACAGCAACAAAAGTATTTGACAATTTCCTCTTCACGACATTCCACTTGTAACCCCGTCTTCTCTAGCTGACACACAGGAGAAGGAGCGGATACACACCTGGAAGACGTAAAATGTCTTTGAATCCAAGAGGCTTTACTTTAGGTACATCATACAGTGAGCACAGACTTCTGCTGCTGTTTTTGTTTGGAAAGGGGTGAACATTTCTCTGTCACTTTAATTTTTCCAACAGCACCAGTTCTCTGATTACAACCTCTGCTCTGTAATCACAAAGGAACAACTGACCCATCATCTAATGGCTCCAATTTATCAAATTATTCATCACATTTCGGCATCAAACAGATTCTACTAAAAGTGTCCAGTGAAATAAAGTGAAAAGACTCCATCCAGGTAAGATAAGAGAGAGATCTATAACGCGACTGTCAAGGTCACAGGATGCTGCATCTCCCACTTTGTTTTCATGTTCACCTATGTATGTCACTTAATGAAGCAGAAATAGCACACAAAAGCCAGAACTGTCCCTGTAGCTCTTCTCACTGATGGAGCCATAAGATCATGGTGTCACTTTACTGTGGTTTATTACATCAGGCAGGTCTCTGTTAACTCTACAGCCTCTCTCCTCTCTGCTAATCTTGTAGCACCTCTGCATAATCATCATTACACCCTGCATGACCTGCCTTCTCTTTCCTTCCGTTTCTCTTGCTGCACTACCTATCGTAAGAACCCTACAATAAGATAATGAGGTTTGAACTTGGTCACAACCTGGAGAGAAGACCATGCCAAAAACATCCTTTTAATATCTTGTTTTAGGTTATTATGATGCTTTATATTTTGAGGAGTTTTATATTACCAGTGCTCATGCAAAATGAGCTAGACCCTCAGGATGTAGCCCACCTTTCTTTAAACCTAACCACCCTCAACTAACTACAGGCTATTGGACTTTATAAGTCAACAGACTATTATACAATACACCCAGAAGAAATCTGCAAACTTTGGAGAAACTTCGATGTTTGTTCTGCCCCTGTTACACTCTCTCCATCTTCACGAGGGCTTACTACCCACACAGTGCATCTGGGTCACAGGGTTTTCCGTGGTTGTCAGAAAAGTTTTTCGGAATTCAAGTCTCAAACTGAATTGAAACACTAAACCTCAAAATAACTAGCTAAACTTAATATGGAATATGACAACCAGTAAGATATTATATTAAGAGTAGCAGGGTGGTATTTTTTGGACTGTTATCTTTAGTTTTGTACTCTTATAATGATCATTGACCTGAAAAAAGTTAATTTGTCTAATGGAGTTTTGTGGAACAGTAACTGGGGTTTTGGCCATTAAAGTGTGAAATTGTAATCAACTAGAAACAACCTCATACAGCATACAATATAATTGCTTCTTTCATGTCTTGCTTTCTTTTTATGATAATGAAAAAGTTTCACATTTTACTACAATAACAGTAATTTCCAGTAAATTAGGGCAGCTGTTTTGAAATATAACCATTCCACCTCTACTTTCAAGGTGACTTATTTAAACAAGATTTTGTATTTCACCTTCACTCCCTGTACGTACGTATCACCCAACATTACAGACTTTCTACAGATCCCTTGTACTTGAACAAACTATTATTTCTCATTAGGGGTCCTTGACATGCGGTGGTATCCTTGCTTGCATCCTTGTGGCTGGTGTAAAAAAAATCTATTCACTATGAACAAACGCTCCTCCAGCTTCCTCTCTGGGGAAATCTCAGACAAATCATGGCAGGATGGTAGATGAAATATGGTAATGATCACGCTATAATAATCCAGCTGGAAGAAGAATCTGGAGGCTGGCTTTAAGATGCCCTCAAATACAGTTACTGTTTTCCCCCTTTAACTTTGACACATTATTTTATTCTGGAGACTAGTGAGTCCAGCATCCTGCAAAAGCGACCCACGTTGGGTACAGGTGCTGCTGGGAGTCCGAGAGAAAAGAGGGAGAGATTGGTACTTAATCATTCATGGTGCAGTGTGTGTGTGTGTGTGTGTGTGTGTGTGTGTGTGTGTGTGTGTGTGTGAAGCCACTCAGCTCTGGTAGATGTATCTGAAGCGGGGTGATCCCTCCTCTCCTCCCTTTCTCAGATCACTCCTCTGACAGAAAGCGGACAGTCGCCCACAATAACCGGCTCTATAGCAGCCTCTGGCTTATCTCATCGCAGCGGATCGCCCCCGGTGCCGACCCGTACTAGCTGCTCCTCCTGTATCACCAGAATCACACACACAAACACACACACACAAGAGAAAGAAATGCGGTCGTGTTTCACTTTCTGTGCTTCCAAGGACCCGTATCTCTCACATCTTTTCCCCGGATCTTTGTCTCTGGACGGCGGGCTGCGGCTGCGTAAAGCTCCGGTGAGTACTGATGCTTGCTGTTGTTATCTTTCTTTCTTCTTCCTCTTGTTATTGTTCACCGAACACATACTGACACAGATAAGATAACGTGAAGCCGGTTGGGGAATGAAAAAAAAAACCCACGGGCCTGTTTGCCGTTGGTGTACTTTGTTTTTCTTTCTTTTTGGAAATGGGGTTTGGTGTTTTATTAGATGCACTTCAACCTTAGTGTTTTTGTTCTGTCAGAGGGGCGTTAATCGAGTGTTTGGAGACACACAAAGGCATGAAGAGAGGAGGTGTGCAGAGAGGATGCAGCGTTTCCCATTTTAACTAAAACTGCTTTAACGCCTGTTGGGGAGTAAAAAAGAGAGAAAAAAAGAGAAAGAAAACACAGACAGGGACACAGAGGCATGCTGCACAAAGCCAGAGTACAGCTGGATGTACCTTTTATTCTCCCATCTACTATCACATACATCATAGCCTACTGGCTCACCAGAGTTTCATTTTCTGCTTAACCTAAATTAAAGGATATTTTAAGCCAGTGGGATATTTCAGAGAATGTTGACAATGGGCTTCACAAATTATAAATTAACCTATTTTCCTGCACTGCATCAACTATTCCTATTCCTATTTCTAATATGTATTCTGGTTGCATAAGCAGGAGAAATATGGAGAATAAACGCACACCAAGAGAACACCAAGCACCTTCTCCATTGGTTATGCATTATATATAAAGTTAGCCCAGTGCTGCACCTCCCACCCAGCAACACTGTCAACGCTTCCTCTCTCTCAGTCTCTCTGTTCTCACTTTACACTCCTTCAGCCTCTGACAGTCAGCCCGACTAACATGAATACGGAGTGTGTCTGTAAGTATTTTGAAGGCTGTTAAAAAGAAGCTATTGAGTGCACATCCCCCCACCTCTAGAAATAAAAAAGAGAGGTAATACTCAAGCCTGCCCTCAGGCCTTTGACAGCAAAGAGATTTGTTTTATAGATTGATGGATTGTTTGAGTTTTGCTGCCCAGGGATCTAGAGGTGCGAAAAAGTCAAAGCTTTTGTTTTCTACCACTGTATGACCTTTCAGGGGTGGCAATAAAATGTCAGGTATTTGATTTATTCACTTTTAATCAGACAGAATGTGCACTACAATCAAAAAAACGCAACAATGAAAGTATTTGTCAATGAAAACAACGCTACCATGATAATCCATTCCATCCTGTCCAATTGTCTCTGCTTTGAAATGTCAACAGCATCATATAGCAGATATTAAAGTATCATTTAATTGAAGTGATCATCCTCTCTAAGCACATTCAGTTGCTTTTGTAGATTAGGTTACACTGCCATTCAGTGTTATGTAATGTTACTCTCCTGCGACATAGAGCCTGTTAACAAACTGGCTCTGTTGCTGTGTAACTTTCATCTTTATCTTTGTTCTGTTTCCTTTTTCTCCCTTTAGCAGCAGCGGGGGCAGCAGATGTGTTGAGCAACTCAGCTAATAGCAGTATCTTTCCATAGTGACCACAGCCTGATGCTGAAATCCCTACATTCATGAGAAGGCAACAGGAAGCAGATTATTGAGGGATTAAACGCATGCACACTTATGCACATGCACACACTGAGACAGTTCCGGGATTTGACCGCTGTCCAACTGTGGAGCTCACACTGAATGAACTTGTCTGACTGACTGGCTTGTATCATGGAAGAAGAGGAGGAGCCAACAGAGTCTCATTGAATTTAACTCACATAACCCCTCCTCCTTTCTCCTGCCTCCCCATCGAAGGCTTTGACTGGTCGATGAGGATTACAGATTTATAACAAACAGCAGAGAAAGAGAGAGAGGAGTGCAGAGCCGCCCGGCCTGCTGCTGTCCCATGATGCATCTATACATGTAAGAGCAGGATCAGCCACACAGAGGGCTGTTTCTATGGATACCCCTGCCCTGGGTAGTATTAATAAGACTCTGATATCCTGACTATCTGCGCGTGAAAAAAAATACAGTGAGAGATCAGAAGTGCATCTCTGCAGCAGACTACACCATCAAATAACATCTTTGGAGCAGCGAAATACATCATCAAGTGTCAAGAGGAAAACTGATGAAAGAAAAATCTGTTATTTTAAGAAATGCACTGTAGATGCTTTACACTCCTTTTTCTAAACACCTCAAGGGTTGTTTTAAATGTGATGCCGAGTGGATTCTCAGCTGGTTCAGGAAAAGGGTGATTTAATAAGAATCTGCCCACACAGGACCAGAGGAGGAGGGAAAGATGATGCACAAAGACACTTTTTAGGCCTGAAGGAAATGTCTTCTTTTCTAACCTGATTGCAACACTGAGTACAGCTTGAAATTCTGGATAAAATATTCAGACAGGAACTTTTGTGGGCCCCACCACCTTTTACCAGACTAGTACTGAATTTGGGTGTTGTCTACATGAGAGCAGACATCTACATGCACCAGCTACCTATAAAAAAATCAGGGCTTTAGTCCAGGTTCTGAACTCACCAGCAAGATGTAACATCATGTGCATAAAAAAAAGATAAAGCACTTTTATTTCTAGATATCGTGGGGATCCATCAAGCTTGAGGTACCTGTAATCTAGCCATCATCTGTCCTCCACACTGAGCTATCATGGCCAGACAAGACACCCCCCTCTTCCTCCATGGTTTTGACCTAGGCGGTCACTTTGTTGACCTTCGACCTCTCGGCACAGGCGTTACAGGCCTGGTGCTCTCCGCTGTGGACGAGCGCACCGGACAGCGTGTGGCAATCAAAAAGCTAGTGATGCGTGATGCCGTGACAGTGAAGCATGCCCTGCGGGAGGTCAAGATCACCCGACGGCTGCTCCATGAAAATGTGGTGAGGGTTCATGAGGTTTTGGCACCGTATGGAAGACCGCTTCCCAGAGACCCGACCCAGCTGAGTGCCCTGTACATCGTCCAGGAGTGCATGGAGACAGATCTGGCTCGGCTGCTGGAACAAGGACCCCTCCCCGCAGGTAAACAAACACACGTATTATTTTTTTTAAATGTGGACAGTTTAAGTCCCATTATTTTACTATAGTGTGGTGTCTCATGTTGAATCACTTGTTTCATTGCTGCACTGCTGGCTTTGTTTACACTGTGATTTAGTGGATTTAGTGACACTCTTCTACTGAGACAGTGCTTTATCCACAATTCACACATTTGGAAATCATGTCATAATTTTTTCCCAAAATGTGTTGATTCATTCATTCAGCTTGTTTGTTTCCTCCACATAAACATGCTCAGCAAATACTGAAGTGATACAAACCATCATTTTGACATATGCGCAAAACATTTTAGCCCATATTGACCAACCACACATAATAAGATCAGAATCTGAACCCAAATCTGCTTGTTCATTCAGTCTTTCCTTCATTTATTCATGTCTTGTGTTTTTTATTTAGTTTCTGTAAATTTACTGTGTATATTTTTAAGGAAGACAAATCTGTCATGCGAGGAAACATAAGAGCAAATTATTCTACACATTTGATGATAAAAATAAATACATAAATAATGAAATAAATATGTTGTAGAAAAAAATGAGAAATATATTAAAAATAATAATAATAAACACGAAAATAATAATTTATAAAATTGTTTTAAATTAACAGAAAATAAATCTAATAAAATAATAATTAAAAACAAAACACAAAACACCACTTGAATTAGGCATCTCTTTAAAGTTTGTGCACCCTCCAGTGTAATTTAAAAAGGGGTCTCAAATTTATGAAAGGGTTTGTCCTAGAGCCAGTAGGTCATGGCTTCCAGAGGGATGTTGTATTTTATTTTTGTTATGTCTCTGTTGACAGGTTTAAATGATGATGAACCCATCCATGTTAGCTTTACTGAATTAAACATAACTAAGCATATTCACTGAGTCAGGAGTACACATCAATAGAAGCTGTGTGTTGTATCCTGATACCTGACTTTTGTCCTTGAACAGGTCACGCTACTCTGCTGTTTTACCAGCTGCTGAGGGGACTGAAGTTTATCCACTCTGCTAACGTCCTGCACAGAGATCTGAAGCCTGCCAACATTTTCATCAACACGGACCAACTGCTGCTCAAGATTGGAGACTTCGGGCTGGCCAGGATTGTCGACCCTCATTATTCTCATAAGGTAAGAGAGAGACGCACAAGGAAACCCACCACACACACGATAGGGCTGCACATTTCACACTTGATCAAAATCACAACATGGTATCGTGCAATATCTAAATCGCAGGAGGCGCAATATTTGTGAAAGAAAGGCATGTTAATGCAGCACATGTGCCAAATGTTCTTTTGACCAGAGGCCAATGAATGCCTGTGATCATTATTCTCTTTAGGCTCATGCTCTCTTAACGAGTTTTAAATTAATTTTATGAATCCAAAATCTTCAGAGGACAAGCCAGCTTAAAGGTTTAGATCTCCGTCCACATGATTTTGGCTGCCTTATCTTGTCTCTGTACATTCTGATACTTGTTCTACAAAAATTAGTCATACTACGAATATTCAAGCCAGCAAAGTTGAGAAAGTTGTTAGGATTTTTCACTCGTCTCATCGCTGTGAACCAGTGTGGGCTGCTGATGGATGAATCAAGGGAGAATACTGTAATATTAAGCATTATCTCTGCTCCCTCTCATTGAGGTGGAGCTGTTATCAGGGAGAGATAGCAACTCTTAGAGCCCTGGCCCTGTGTGGTTGTCAGACAGTGATGAACGCACCCTTGTCCCAGTGTAGCAATGGATACACTACCTATAGTGTGGGATACTGTTGCAAAAGAAATCAGCGGGTTTGCATATGTTTTGTCCGCCTCGTAATTGAAACACAGGAATAATTTATGTCTTTCTGGTGTCCTCTTAATGTGATATGTCAGGTGATAGCTTTTGACAAAAGATCCAGATTTTAAACACTGGCTCACAAAATGTAGCCAGAATTTGAAACAGAAAAGTGTTTTGAGGTGTAATTGCTCCACCTCTTAAGGATTCTACCCGCTGCAATTGCACCACAGCTAAGCCGTCTTTTTTCTATGAGTGGCATCTCCAATTACACATCCCCATGTCTGATGTTGCCGACCTGCCTTTCACATGAAGCCTCCTCTTCAGGTCAAACCCTGCTATTACTGTAACGTCTTCTTCTCAAACCTGGTATCAAGTTTTGTGCTAATCAAACCCTGTGATTAGCCTGTCCACTGTGGGTAAAGGCTTCTGAGAGATTAATGTGACTATTTACCGCTTCATTGTGCTGCTTTATTATACACGAAGACCCAGCAGCAATACTGTAACAAGAGCAGGGCAGAATGTGTGTGTGCTTGTTTGTATGTTTGTGAGTTTTTTTGGTCTGTGCGTGGAGAGAGGCGCTCTCGTGAAAGGCGATCTTTGTCGGCTTAGGACACGGGACTGGGGATCAGCTGGGCGCAGACACAGGGGGTGCGTTTGGAGTGGAGGAGAAGCAGGGGGGCGGGATGATGAGGGAGGGGAGGCAGAGAGCAGATGAGGAGCAAGGGTGAGAAATATTGAGTCATGGAAGGGTGAAAAGAGGGGAGGTGAAGAGTACAAAGGCAGTGGAAAGGAAGGAGGGTGAGCAAAAGTGCAGAGAGGACAAACAAGGAAAGGAGGAAGGGGGCAAAAGAGATATCAAACATAGAGAAAAAGGGAGAGAGATGAAGGTAGTTTGATTTGTACAGGACAGCAGAAACAAGGTTTTCTACTCTGTTCCCCAGTCTGTGTGTGTGTGTGTGTGTGTGTGTGTGTGTGTGTGTGTGTGTGTGTGTGTGTGTGTGTGTGTGTGTGTTTGAGAGCATATTTGCTCTCACACTGTGTACCTACAGAAACTGCTGTGCCTGTCAGAGAACACAATGTTCAGGCTCCAACTACTGCACTGTCATAAGGTAGGTAGGTAGATAGATAGATAGATAGATAGATAGATAGATAGATAGATAGATAGATAGATAGATAGATAGATAGATAGATAGATAGATAGATAGATAGATAGATAGATAGATAGATAGATAGATAGATAGATAGATAGATAGAACCCTGATAGTCTCATGTATGTGGGTTAATAAACTCAATCCATCCATTCCAACATTCACATCAAATACCTCACTCTTGGGTCCCAACTTTAGAGTTAACAGTTTTTTACGTTTTGACATCAAATCCTATCTTTTTACAGTTTTCAATTGTATAGCCTATTATGTCACCAAGGATCAGCAAATTAGCAAAAAAGAACGTCCCAACTTTTTTGGATTCATGGTGATGATGGATGGATGTATGGATGGATGGATGGATGGATGGATGGATCATACACAATTTACATGAAGCAATTGTTGATTTGTTGTGCAATAAAAACTGTATTTTAGCTTATACAGATAGCATTTTTCCCTTTTCTGGTGCTGCACTGTCAGCCTCTTCCTTTGCAGACGTTAGCCTCAAAGCTTTGATAACAGGGAGCATTAATAACCAATAAGAGTGCTGGCTGCACATTACATTCTAATTTTAAACTGACTGCTGACATGCTTTGAATTGTTCTGAGTTGGATATTGGGAGTTAGTTAGGGGTCCGTCCCAGCTGATGTGTCTGTTAGCCAGCAGAACATCCGTTTGTCATTGTTCATTAGCATTGAGATTGTATTACCAGAGTTATGTGTGTGTGCTCGTGTGCATGACGCCGTGTGTGTAAGCTGATGCTGGGCTATTTGTGATGCAGTGTTGACACCAAAGCAGATGCCTGCAGTGAATGTGCTAGCATCCTCTCTCTTATTTATTAATGCAGAGCCAAAGAGCTGCTTTTTCAAACAGTTTTGTGGTAATAGACGTGGGCAGTGTTCACTTCAGCTGTGATGTGAAATTCATAGTATTAACTTTCATATTCTGCTCTGTGGCTCTGTTTTTATGTCTCATTTGCATTGCTTTCAAACAAGGTCCTTGCATCACAGTTGACCTTATTAATCAGGTTTTATATAATGTCGTGTTTAACAGTGTGATTGTTTAGTTTTGATTTCCATCTCTCACCATTCAGTGACCTTTTTTAAATGAACTATAAGTGCTCCAAAGAAATCCCTGCTACCTTTTCCTAGTGTTCTCCAGAATCTGACATGGTCTGTGTGTTATCACAGTGGTTTTGTCAGCACTCTGTGACTCTGCAGTGTATTGAAATGAGGCTGTCTGACGAGTTGTCTCGATGTGCGCTTGTGACTACACAGACAAACATTTACTCAAGCAAAAAGAGATGACAGAAAGGTTGAGAGAAGAGAAAGGGGAAACACAGGCCAAGAAAACATTATTTGTGATGTTGTTTACTGTCAACACCGGTAGGAATTTTGGAGTGTGTATGTGTGAATTTCACCTGCTGAGGCAGCGCTGGATCTGCCCAGAAATTATTCATGATGGCCTGGATGAAGGAGAAAGAAAGGAGAGGAAAGGTGAATAAGGAGAGAGAAAAAAGGGAAAAAGGGTGAAAGGGAAAGAAGTGAGTGACAGGGGAGTCAGGTAAAAAAAATAAGCAAAGTGGAACTGGAACTGACAAGAAGAGAAGAGGGGATAAAACAGGTGAGAAAAGAGGTGAAGCAAGGAGCAAAAAAAAAAGGAAAGAGATGGAAAAGAAAGGTGAGGAAGACAGTCTGAGCTACTGTTGGTGACGTAGAGAAACACTGAGGTGGGTTGAGATTAAGGGAACGGGTGGAGAGGAAAGTGGGAGGTGATGACGGGGGAGAAGGTCGAGAGGAAAGGAGAGGAGTGACGTAAGCCAACAAACACTTTACATAGGTGAAGAGCTGCGATACAGTGTTTAAATCAGTGTAAATATAGCTAAAACATCTGTGCATGATTTTGCAGAAAACTGAAACTGAAAGATGTTTCTTCTTTAGTTCAAAGTGCCGTTTTATGATTATCATAAAAAGAAAAAATTCTATCCCAAAAAATGTTCCACTTTTGACCACTCCTCGAAAAACACCGTCTGTCAGATACTTACCGGGAGGCAGAAAGGGGAGCTCAGATGTAGAGACTGATCAGCAAAGAGATAGAAGACAAGGTGAGCATATGTTTGTCAGACCATCACTAAGCACTCAGCATCAGTTTTTGCTCTGTCATCTGCTGGCTCACAGGCAGCGATGAGGGAGGGCATGGAGGGGCAGGGGAGGCGTTTAAGTAAGGTGCAGTGAGGGCAGAGGAGAGAGGGAGCAGAGAGCATAATAATGTAGGGGTAAAGAGGAGATGATGAGAGAAGAGGTGGCAAAGGAGGAGCGAAGAAGAGAAACA
The DNA here is from genome assembly GCF_030273125.1 of Centropristis striata. NCBI lineage: Eukaryota > Metazoa > Chordata > Actinopteri > Perciformes > Serranidae > Centropristis > Centropristis striata. The sequence continues at coordinate 20,619,065 of NC_081523.1, forward strand.
GAGCTGTAAAACTGAAGTTCAAGTCATAGCTTCTTATTCACTGCTATTCGATAGTGCTATTAAAATGGGAAACTCATTTAACATCTTGTATTCTAGGAGTAATGCAACTCCAATAAAGGCTGGCTGGAAAAGTCATAGATCCATTTTGACAGGCGAGACACTACAGGCAGAGACATAATTTCTCACTGCACTGCTCAAGTTTGAGATTTTGGGCTATTTCGCTTTCATAACAATGCTTCTTGCAGACTAGTAACATTCAGAATACACATTTAGGGGCACTACTCTTCGTCTATTTGCTTCTATAGATTTCTCCTAAATTCACCTAAAGTTGGCATTAGATAATCCCTCATTTGCTTATTTAAAGTTTTACCCTTTCCACCCGTATGCCTCCCTTTAAAAAAACAAACATGGCAGCCTGGCTGAGTTCTATGTGAGGACACACTGCTGGGAGGGCTGTATAACAGGGAACATTGCAGTGGGTGGTGCACAATGAGTAAAGGCTCTGAGTCATGTCCTGAACCTGCTGATCAAGACACAATTATATATATAAAATATAAAACCTGACCCAAAACATAATCATCAAAACGACTATGTCCTGCTTAGTGGGATGTTATCGTGGTATCACAGGAGGCAGCAGATAAATAAAATGATGAAAAAGCTCACAGGGCAATTTCTGACATCCACTTTAGAGTATGAGAACTCCTCTCTGTAAGGATGACTCCCATGCTGTCTATATGGCATACGCCTAGATAGAGTAATTTTGCAAGAAGCACCAGATGAAGAGGGAGATAGGAGAATAGTGAGATGGAAAAAGGAGGGGGGAGGAGCAGTGAGGGCAGAAGAGGTAAAGGTAGTGATTAAGAAAAGGATAGCAGAAGGACGTTGCCTGATTTTGGATTGCCTTTTCCAGACATTTGGGATAAAGGTGAACAAAAAAAATGATGCCTGTAATAAAGAATTATCACTTTAAAAGTCTGCAGTATCCCTATTACAGTATGTCATCATTAAGCAATTCACAGCAGTCAAATGTCAAAGTATTGAAATTAAATTAGCCATCAACTGCCAAGAAATATGAGTAAGAAAGTGTAAATCTAATTATAAGCATTTTATGTTGTGCAGTATATAGTCTTCAATATCATTACTTTAAGCAGTTTTAAGTTTTGCTCAGGAGGTATGAGGCCATGAGAAGAAATATCCTGCAGTAAGTGCAGGGATTTGGAGATTTTTAAGGTCAGAGTGGAGCGATTACAGAAAGTGAGAGGTGGATTGATATAAGATCTCTATGCATGTCATCCGTGTTTCTCACAAGGTGAACATTTACAAAAGTAAGAGGCAGAAGGGAGCCTTGTCGGAGCAGCCCTAATGAGAGGACTGTGTTGTTAAATAGCAGAGCATCAAAGGCTCAATGAATCGCAGTGACTGCAGGTAGAGATCCGGGAGATGTTTTCAACTGCATAGTGTATCCACAGCAAAGCCAGCTTCCATCCTCACATAGCTGATGTCTTGTGAGCTCAGATTTCCTTCTTGTAGCTGACATGACCAACCTCACTTCAACAAAATAACCACCAACAAACCACTAGCTAGATTGTAATTAATATGAGCAACATCTCATATACATGCAAGTGTATGAGAAGTACACCACTAAATGGCAAGAACTGGTAACAAACCTGTTGCATGCTCATAACCAATACACTATGACTACAGCAAATCATTCTGTCTTTTAACTCTCTTTCTCCTATTTTTCTCTCACTCACACCCTCACCTGCTTCTCCAGGGCTATCTGTCCGAGGGACTGGTAACTAAGTGGTATTGTTCACCTCGTCTGCTCCTGTCCCCTAACAACTACACCAAGGCCATAGACATGTGGGCTGCTGGCTGCATACTGGCTGAGATGCTCACTGGACGCATGCTGTTTGCAGGTACCTCTACTGCTTGTCATATAGTGTCCACAAAAAAACTCATGATCTTGATGCTCTGCAGGACTATTATGATTTTGCTCTTCATTTATTTTACTGAATAATAAAATATCATCATATCATTAGTGTTCAGCAGAAAAATTGTGTCACTAAAAATCCTCCCTTTCTGGGAAATTTGTTTTTAGGAACCGGCCGTTTTTATAACTCATTAAAATGTTTTAAAAATGTGTTATGTGAAAGAAGAAATGTTAAGTTTTTAAAGGTGAACTCAGTACTCTTGAATTATATTTGCTGCATCAATATCTGCAGTATTCATATACACAGTGTGAGAAAGTGACATCAGAACATCTCAGAAATTAAAGCCTAAATAAGACAGAATATTAATGTCTTTGAGTGACTAATTGAATACAGCCATACAATCTGGGTAAACAGATGCATTTAAGCACATATTTTGTGTCCCTTTTCTTAGTAGCAGAGATGCTGAAAAGGCGCTTAAAGACTACATTACAAGGTGGCATCAAGTGAGAGCAGAGGATAGTTTGTCCAGAGTGTCCTCCACCAAAGATACTTTATTCTCTTTCTGCAGGCTACTTCTTTGCCTGACCAGAATAACAATGATGACAGAGAAATTCTCCCTGTCTGAAGCTGATGTAGTTCCTCCTGACAGGCTGATTTGACCTCCACCAACCCTCTAAACCACAGGAGAGATGGTGCCATAAACTCAAAAAGCATCATCTGTTCCCTGGTGTTTGTCTCTGCTAGAATTTCACACGTCCACTGTTAGAGTTGCTTTTTTTTCTTAATAGCCAGAGTTTACACGCCATTAGTGTTATTGTTTACCACAGGGAGAACAGTGCACTCTCATCCGAATACAACACCGCTGCTTGCTTATGCAGTGTGGTGAATGTGTTGATATAGCACCACCTGCTGGTGCATATTAGCCTGATGATGATTTTGCTGTTGCTACTCCTTTTTGCATACAATTGGGAAACTGTACTTTATCATAACATTGTGCCTTTAGGCTTTGACCCTCTTACTTATATATGTTGTGCAGAGGATTGTGGGTCAGAATAGCCAAAATGGCATGCAAAATGTGCCCAGATGCAGCAGGACATCTTGGTAGTTTTAGCGTTTAGCATTTGATAAACTCTGCGTTGGGGCATACTAAATATTCTTCTGGCATACTAATTAATATGGTAGTATACTCATACTGAGCTCTGTTCTAAGTTGAAAATTCAAGCATGTAGCATGTCTGGTTACAACATGGTCAGTGACTTCAAAATATTTGTTTTCCAGTCATTGGTTTTTAACACCAAATTGCTCTTTGGGGACTTTTTCAAGCTTCACAGCATCTTGTTCCTCACAGTTTGTGTACAACCCTGAACAAACTCAGCTCTGTGTTTAAGGTTATCGAGGTTTAACATTAGGATTGGTCATAGTTCTGGCAATTGTCTGACAATTTTAGAAGGATGTGAGATTTTTATACAACCTGCAAAGAAGTGCTGCACAATAGGTCGTATTGTGAAAACAAAATTACCAGGTGCACAAAATGCTGCACCTACTGTGGCCTCACAGTTAGGGTGTGACCAGAAAAACAACAAGCCTGCATTTTCAATCTTTTCTATTCTTCAGGGTGGATTTGCTTTTAAACACATTAATATTCAGAGGGCGTAAAAAAATAAAATTAAAAAAAAGATGCAAGATGTGACATTTTGTGTGATTTGAAGCACTGGAATAAAAATTGAAGTGGGAGTTCTAATATTTGGACCTTGGAGTGATGATTTCCTGCCATAGTTTTTTAATACAGAAAAAATAAATAAATAAATTGATAGTTGACTGCAGAGTGTTCCATTCTATCTGCATTGCACTTTACCATTTCTTGACAGCTCACACCTCCTATTTTTTCCTGTTTGACTCTAATTGGTCACTTTTTTTCTGCTTATGTAACTGAGCCTCTGTCTCTTCTCTGCTTGTCTCTGATTGGTCGGTTACCTTTCCCAGGAGCTCATGAGCTGGAGCAGATGCAGCTGATTCTGCACACAGTGCCGGTGCTGAGAGAAGAGGACAGACAGGACCTGCTACAGGTGCTGCCTTATAGGCTGTCTGCAAACTGACTGTTTAAATATGGAACAGGGTGTCATTTTCATGTCATGTTTGCAGCTTTAGACAAAAAAGGTTTCATCTACAGTCAAGGTTAAATGTGCACACAACTCTTTCCATTAAAGGCCCTGCATATGCAGCCTTATAGTAGAAGTTAATTTAGTGGATTGCCTTGAAATGTGCAAAAAGAATTATATAAAGCAGAATCATGCACATATTTTAACCCCAATGTCCTCTCCTCTCCCAGGTGATGCCTTCATATGTCAGTCATGGATGGAGAGTCAAGAAACCCTTTTCTGAATTGCTGCCTGAAGTGGATGCTCAGGGTAAGCAGAGGGAAATAAGTAGCGGCAAGAAGAGGAAGGTCAAACAGCATGAAATAGAACAGGGACAAATAAGAGTAATAGAAGATGTGAGGAGTAAAAAAGATACAGCACATTCTCTGGGTTTTAAAGGGGGAAGTGATGATAAAGTAGGCTGTAGAGGTTTAGAGGTTCAAAACATACATTTAGCCCTGATAGTGGAAGATGCATGAGGATATTTTTAAGAAGAACACTACCATCTATTTCTCCTTCTCTCCCACGCTCACTGATCCCTTCTTTTTCTCCTCTCAGCTGTGGACTTCCTTGAGCGTATCTTGACGTTTAACCCTATGGATCGGCTGACAGCTGAAGCAGCGTTGTCCCATCCCTTCCTCAAGCAGTACTCCTGTCCAGAGGATGAGCCCACCTCATCGCATCCCTTCCGCATCGAGGATGAACTGGAGGACAGCCTCGTCACTGAGCAGAGCCTCAGTAACAGTAACAGTCAGGCCTCCAGCATCCACTGGGAGAGGTGTGTAGATTAACGTTCCTATACCAATATATTTGTTGGAACAGAGAAGTCTGGCAAAGCATAATAAGATATAAGATTCTACCTCAGATTACCACTGTTAAAAAGGACAGTGAAGTTATAATAAATCTACTTATTAATTTCTGCCCTCCTGCAGGTATGAGACCAGTTTATCAACCGATGTGTCCTGGCAGCAGTCAGGTGGGAGGTGTCGCTGCATGCCTCCTGGCCACATGACTTCTGACCTTGGGGACACCACAGAGGATGAGGAGGTGCAGAGGGACCCCCGAGCCAGTTCAGCCTCATTGTTGGAAGAGGCTCAGGTTGGATATGCTTTGATTTTTTCCCCCATACTGATGGATTTGTACTTGAATAAAACCATTATCTTGTTTTAATGAAGTGAACAGATCATCCTCACCCAAAAAATAGCCATGTAGATTGTCATGACCCATATTTACGTTTGTGGCGACCTCTAGTGCCTGTAGTAGTTATGACGGGAGCAAATAAGGAAGTCAGTTGATGTAGCGTAAAGAGAGACAAAAGTCTGTAAAGAGGGGAGGTCAGGGTGGTTGGATGGGTGGGTCAAGCAAACACAGGACTGTGACCCAGGAGACCATCATGGAGGGCCCAAAAATACTTTTTTGTGTAGGTAATTCACCTTCCCAGTGCAAACATTTAAATAGCTCATATTTCAATTATAAAGTCCTAAGAGTAAGCAGAATCAGAAGTTATTTTTCTTTCTCTGTTTTTGTGAATGGGCAGTTGGGAGGCAGGATAAGACAAACACATGTGCTTGCGCTATGGGCCCCACAGATTCTTGTTATTTTATACAGAACAGTCAGTTAGACTGTTAAAGCAGTCATATGTCATTTTGGAAATCATTGTCAAACGACCATTCTGTCGTTTAGGCATTAGGATTTGTTGGAAATGCAGTGTAAAGAATATTGAGTAACAAATATTTTAATGATGCAAAGCCGTTCAACACACAATACAAATGGAAGTAATTTCTCCTTCTCTATTTATCACCTTTTCCCTCCCCGTCTGCTACTCCCCATCTATCAACCTATCTATCAATATATCTTATACAGGTCGACCCACGCAAGTATTCTCACAGTAGCTCAGCAGAACGCTTCCTGGAAAACTCTCACTCCTCTCTGGAACGGGCCTGTGGTTTGGGATATGGGGACCTGGACTGTGGGCGCTCCTGTGACTACAAAGTTGGTTCACCTTCATATCTGGATAAAATTGCCTGGAGGGAGGGTAAGCCTCAACACTACTCCGAACCTAAGCTGATCCTGGATCTGTCTCACTGGAAGCGTAACACTAACAGCCTCCCTGTGCCTGCTGAGCCTATTGGTGGCAGCATAGAGGACCTGGGAGAGATGAAGGAAGAGGAAGCAGAAGAGGAAGAAGAGGAGGAGACTGGGGATTTATTCAAGGAAATCTCTCGCTGGGTAGAGAGCACCCAGTCTCGCCTGCACTCACCCAGTCCCAGTCCTTCTTTAGAGCCACAGTCACCCTCCTGCTACACCTCGTCCCCCCCTCTCCCTCTCTCCCCAACTGACCTTCCAACTCCAGTCTTCCGCTACACGGAAGTTGTGCAGCATCCCTCAGCTGAATACGATGAAGACAGACTGAGTCCACTTCAGCCTGCCACGTCTTGCTCCAATTCACCTCCCTCACTACTCCCCTCATCTCCCACCTCTCCACTTCCACCTCAAACAGTGTCTGCCCCAATATCGCCACTTTTTCCTTCCCCGGAATCTCAACCCCTTTCCTCTACTTCCTCCATTTCTCAGCAAGTAAACGATGGTTCCATGGAGTCACTTCCTGTCAAGCAAAAAGATCGGCTGTTTGACCTGGACGTGTTCATATCCCGGGCACTGAAGCTGTGCAGGCAGAATAAGGAAAAAGTGGACGGAAAGAAAGGGAAAGAGGGAGGATGGAGGGAAGAAAGCAAACAGCCGAACATTAACCGGAAGCTGCCAAGGCTTCCGGAGCACAGGACTCCACCACCACAGACTCCCAACTCTTGATGTTGAATTTCAGCTTCAGGTTCACCATAGTCTAGCATCACAATGGGTAGCACTTCCAAATGCTCATAGTGCTTTACATAGTGAGGGGCGTCAATGGTTAAATATGCTGCTTAAACATTAGACCTTAGTGTTTGCAGTATTTTTGTTACTAATGCAATGACACGATACACGCTGTGATGAAAACTCTCACTTAAACAGGCAATCCTGCAGCTTTGTCAAGAGGTGCTCTCAGGCAATAAGAGGTCAAAAAGCATTTGGGTTAAATAGGAATAACCATGCTATCAACTGCAGATATCAAGAGTTTCTATTTTAGAAATAATCAGCAAATTAATGATTGTGACATGTGGTTTGCATTTTTCAAGTTAAGTCACATTATAGATGGGTCAAGCATTGACTTGATAATAACTTGTGACCACAAGAACAGCTACCCAGGATAGTATGTCCTGGATAACAGTTACTGCAGAGGGATCACTTTGTTTGTTTTAAGTATGCTTTAGATTTGTGTTTCTATACAAGATCCCTCGCTGTGTGTCAGTCAGTAAGTAATGTTTTTGAAATGTAAGACAGTCTTCCAAAGGTGATGTTCACCAAATAATGATAATGACACTGGGAAATGCTTTTTCCAAACTGAATGTATTTACTGAAAATTATGCTCAAATTATGCTACATGGTGACCCATAACGATTTTATTTGTTGCTGTTTTAACACTCTGACAGTGACTTATTGAGCTCCGTCACTGCTACATGCCTTGTAAACTTGTATAAAACTGTTGGCATATTTAATAGTATATTTCTAGAGACTGTTGTTATTGATATTCTTGTGTTTTAAGTATTTGTTGCTGAATGCTAGAGCACAAGTTTCTGTTTATTTGGAGTGAGTTGTATTTTGTTTATTACTGTGCTCTATTGTAATATTTAAGCTATCCTTTAAACGCATATTGTTTAATATCCTGTCTGCCTGATGCACCAAACAAGGTCATCATCTGCTGTACACATTAACTGAAATACCATCTATATCTGTGCTAGACAGCCAGATATCTGTCATCATTTTGCTCACTTGTTAGCCACAGAGAGCGATGATTCTAACAACAGTAAGCTATATTTTGGAGAATGTAGATCCTTTGCAACCTTTATAGGAAACTATTTGTACTCAAAACTCCTCAATGCTGCCCAGTAACCATATTAATATATGGAACAGAAAATAACCAAAACATATATTTTGAAAAACTTTTCTATCCAGCAAGGAAGACAGTAGACCCTGAGAATGTTATTTACTAAGATGAAGGCTTGTGCCTCATACTTTCTCAATCAAGAGCATCTGACATTCACTTCACCACTTAGTTTTAAAGTTGATCGTGAGGATATGGAAATGGCATTAAACAATTCTGTTGAGCTAGTGCCAAAAAGAAATCCCATGTATATCGTATATATGACTGAACAAGGGCCAGAGGCATAAAACACACTGCCAGCACAGCTACATCCCAGAATAAGACATGTTTTGTCTCTTTAGTGATTTGTCAGCAGCATCTGATACCCAATCTGACCAGTCAGTTAGCAGTTCTTCAAACCCTTTTACCTACTATAATCCTTAATCCACACAATCCTGGCACAATAAACTAGGACCATGAGAGTGTGACAGTTCATATAGGTCAATGATGATACCCACTTTCCCACAATACAGCAACTTTATCCCTTTCTCTTCTTTTAACAGATGTTAGCTCATGTGATGTTGACTCCTGTTACACCATCACTGTAGGCAGATCATCACTTGCAAAACATAGAGTGAGCCATATTTGAGAATTGTTAACAGTACAACCTATGATACAGCAAAGCCAGGTATGTTCTTTTTTATCCACAATAGACATGAAGCACACATTGGAGTCACTAGCACATTTAGAAATGCAAGTTTCCCTCAGCGACAACTGAAACTTCATAACTGTCAATGTTGATTTTTATCAATAATGTACCTCTAAGGTATAAATCATATCTGGGATGGATTGCTGGACCAGCAAGTAAAGTGCAAACTGTCCATTTTCTGATCCAGAGCCATTTATCTATTGACAGAAAATAGATAAAAGCTGTGCTGCAGTCAAACTAATTAAAACAAGTCCCGTTTTTAACCTCGACCAGTCTAATGATCACATTTTGCATTATCCAGTTTCCTCTGCAGGTAACCTAAGCCAGCAATAACATCACTGACGAACATACTGTAACACATGTGGCTACTGAGCCGAAGTTAATTATTTTAATTGTGTGAAGAAATGTAGAAAATGTGCCTCAGTACACCTCGATGCTTCCAGCTTGCTGAATGTAAAATATCCTTTCCCTTCTGCATGGCTTTCACAACTATTCAAATAGCTTAAACTCTGTTGTTTTTACTATGTGTCACTTTTTTGGACAGTCACATTTCCGTGGGCTCTTATTTCTTTTGTACTCACGCTTCAAGGAGGCCTCAGCTTTTCATTTGAGAAAAGCTGTGAGGTTTTTTAATGCTCAATATTGATTGACAGTATCTCTTTTTGCAGTTTCTGTTTTTGCTGAACAATTAATAAAACAATACTTAAGCTGTTCTTTAAACTCATGTTTTCTGTTATTGTGTTGTAATGTCAATAACAAATAGTGCTGGAATTGGTTATTTAAGAGTATTCTTTCTTGTGATATATATTTATTTGTGTAGGGACGGACCAATTCATCACAGCATTTATAGCCAAAAATGGACCAAATGCAATATATACACACACACACACACACTATTATCTAGTACATTTTTTTTTGGTAAATTTTATTTATGCAAAGTTTTGGCACATATATATACAGACACATACAATACAAGAAAGGTAGAGAAAACCCCCCCAAAAAATTAAAATTAAAATTAACAAACAGAACAGAAACAACAGACAGCCAGACACCACTTAATCATTGACATAAAAAGAAAATGTATGTCACAGGTTTCTTTGTTCTCTGGTGATACAAGTACACGGAGTCAGAGATCACTTAAAGCAGTTTATTTATACAGGCAGGGTTCTTTAAAAAAACAGCAAAAAATGCTGAAGGGGCACAGTCTTTTAAAAGAGTCTTTACCGGGGGTTCCCAAGCTGTACAGTCTTTTACTCCTCCTTGACTGCAGCTAAGGGGGGAACAAGGTAGAGTCCAGCCTGTGCCGTCTGCTGCTCCTCTCTCTGCTCTGCTGTGTCTGTGTGAATCTTCCCCCTCCATGCTGCTCTGCCTCCCCCTTATCTATTTGGAAGGTGATGAGTGTTTGCAGGTGTGCCAGGTTGCTGCAGGGGGAGGTCCTTCAGCCACAGGAGAGAGAGGCACCTCAAAACAATGATTCAAACACAAAACAATTAAGGATAAATCAATACACTGCAAACACAAAAAAGTATCTCCTGGTGACTTTGTGACATGTACACAAAAACATGTCGGTCCAACAAAATGCCCCCGAATGTCCGCTCATATGAAAAGGGCCAGAGATTGAGTCCAGAAGGCCCGAGCCAGAGGGGAATAGCAAAGTCTCATAGCATGGATACATTAAAAAAAAAAAAAAAACAGCAAAAAAAATAATCACAAGTAATTAAAAAAAAAAAAAACTGGCCCATCTTTTCTAATGTATACATGGGGAGCAGGGCCGGAGTGGGGCCACTTTTCAGCCCGGGACTTTCAGGCCCAAGACCGGCCCACTTTTTCCATGGTAGTGGAAATTGGATAAATGAAGCAACAGTTCAGCTCTTACTATCCTGTAGTTTTTTTTTATTACTACCATGGTTCAACAGATAATGTTAAGGTTAAATAATAATCCACTTAAGCTGAAAAGTTAACAAAAAATATTTCACTATTCCACAAGGATACAGTAGGTTGATAAATTAACAAAAGCATAAAATAAATAAAGCATTTGAAACATATCCCACTCTTCAATAAAGATGCATATTGAACTACTGTTTACAGTTCAACTCACAGTAGCTCCACTATTCAGTTACATTGTGAATAGCACCATTATCATTTTTCTGCATAGGTATAGCCTATTATGGTGGTTTACTCCTTTAGGCTACTGCGCCCACATCTGAGCAAATAATGCATATTGGTTCATCATGGACTGTCATAGGTCTATACTGCTCTTTCTTACATTAAATAACTTTAATTCATATTGTTTACTGTTATCATGATGTTATCCTCTCTACCTGTCCCTGTAGTCATGGCCTCCTCATTGCAAATTTCGGGCTCATCATTTTCAGCAGGAGACTGGCTTATCTGCTGCTCAGAAGCTACAAAGAAAAAATAATTTCACTGCATAGCCTACACAGTTTGAGTTTTGTTATCAATATTTTCATAATATTTGCAAAGTCTATGAATCGCCATATATCAGGTGATATAAAAAGGCTTATATTTTAATTCAATTCAATATTTTGCTTGCGAATAGGTTGACAACGCTTCAACGATATTAATCACGTTACAACGTTAGCCGAACAGTTACGTTGCATTAAGCCTATGTCTCTCTTTACCAGTTGCCACTTGTGTTTGTCCTCTCGAAAATAAATCTGTAAGCTTGGCACATTTGGCAGCATCCTCCTCCAATGCCTTTCTTTTCTTCAACCTGGCTTTTTCAGCCCCTCCTGGCCTCTTCCTCCCATCCATCCCCCCCGACGTGTATCGTTGAGATAGGGCTGGCCCAGCTATCGGTAGCCTACCTGAGAAAACTTTTTTGGAAAGACGGCTATGGACCCAACCAACTTTATTTGGGAGGGGAGAACTCCCTCACATGGTACAACCCATGCTGAGGCTGAGGTGTCAGAATGCAAAACGTGTTTAGCGTACTTTAAGAGGAGATGGACTAACGTGAAAAATGTCAAATAAATAAATAAATAAATAAATTATCGGCCGGCCCAAAAGTGAAGCGGCCCACCGGGAACTCTCCCGATTCTCCCGATTACCCACCCCGGGCCTGATGGGGAGTTAGACATAGAAAATCGAACCTCTTCGAGGTATAAACAGGAAACCATATCATTCAGCCACCTTTTATCTAATACATATTTAAATATATTTTTTAAATTGTAATTATTTCAGTTCTATTTTTGTGCTGTTTGCTGCTACCGAACACCAAACAAATTCCTTGTAAGTTAAGACTTATTGGGGGAAAAATATGTTTCTAAAACCTGCTTCTACGGGACTATCTTTTACAGTAATTACGGCAGTAGGCGTTGCTCCAAAAAAACTTGTGCCTGTCGTAGTCTTTACGGTAGCCAAGAAGGGAATCCCAAGATGTGATTGGCTGAGCGGCTGACTGCTTCCACACCGCGTGAGTCTCCTCACTGTCACTCTGTGCTGCATCTGGCTACCGTGAAAGGACAAACCGAGCGGTCAAACGACTGCAGTTACACAGCGAACTACAGGAGAAATATGCTTTATAATCATTGAGCTGCCCTACTGAAGAAACCACAGCAGTATAATAATCAGGAACAGGTAAGCCGAACCGTTATTATCTAAAAGTAAACGTTTGTGTCAACTAAGTTCCCGTTTGTGAGCCAAGAATTACTGAGCAGGGGGTCTGAATGAATGACAGCATGTAGATCATCAGGTTATCTGTTTCTTGTTGGAGTTACGTTTCTGTTTCAGTTTGACAGACATTTGGACTGTGGATTTTTCTGTCGTTAACCCTTTCGCTGTAACAGGTGCTCAAATAACGGCACTGCTTGGTCCGTTTTATTTTTAAGCTAGCTTCTTAGCTTGTAGCAGTCGTTAGCTGCGTTTTGTTTGTTGTTAAGATTGCTAAGCTAACTTATCAGGTTAGCATGCCACTGTAGAAAGCTGCAGTCCCTTATTTTAACATGTCCATCTGATATTTTTGTGTAAGTGCTCACACTTAGCTGTAATATTGCTTCAGTCCACTCCAAGTCTACCTCAAAGAGAAGATGGAAGAAAAAACGTAAATATATTTTTCATTTTATTAGATAATATATAATATGTATATATATATATATATATATATATATATATATATATATATATATATATATATATAGATATAAGTAATTATTTATTTATTTATTTATTTATTTTATTTTTTGAGTTAACATAATTATACTAATACTCCAATAAAATTGTTTCCATTGCTTCTGCTTTATACCAGTGTACTCCTGGTAAAATCCACTTCTAGGACCAAACAAAGTTTACACATGAAATGGGTGTGGGTGTAATTGATTGCTTGTTAGGTTAAGAGGATGTGTGGTATGCATACAAGGCTGGCTTTCTGTTGGTAACTTATTTCTGGAATGACACCCTTTGTTATTACATTATGCCTACGATAGTCAATACAAACTATTAGAAATACTTCACACTGGCTGGATTGTGTATTACACCTTAGATTTATTCAGTCAGATTTGGTACTTGCGAGTACTTGGCTTGGCTCTGTGTGGAGATCTCAGCACAAGCTTTTAATATCCACACAAGAAGTCATGCACAATTCTGGGTTGGTTGGATGCCTGCTTTAATGAGCTATTTGCATACAAACAGTTACAGTTACATAAAGTCCAGTGGAAGTAGTACTAGTTGTTCCATCACTGATACAAAGCAGGCTTGTTATGGTTCCCATGCCAGAATTGCCCTGCTACTTGGCAGACAAATAGGACAAATCAAGCAATTACAGACAATCTGATTATGTTTGATTTCTTAGAGCTGACATGCTAACAAAGTCTGGGAGGAAATTACATGAAAAAGGATTTTGTATCTCCAGTGTATCAAATACCAGCCTTATTAGGGTGTGTCGATAACCAGAAAATATTCTTGTACACAAAGACTGGAATTCACAGAGGACACACTCACTCAGAACATCAAATCAACAAAACATTTCAATAACAAAACAATATGTCTCTTCATTGTCGGTGCTGCTTATACAGTCTGCCACTTTGGCCCTGGCTTTGATGCTGCTTTCTAGGCAATGTTTCCTGGATGTGTAGTTGTAAGCCAAGGCTCTGCCAGCTGGCTATGCTTGTCATTTCTTTCATCAGATATTTTGGTCAAACAGAGAAGCACATTATCAGACCACAGTGCTGCCTGTTAGGCTGTTCTTCAACAAGAAGTACAGGCTAATGTACAATTTTTTTCTTTCTAAGAAATGTTTAAGGTTAATGATAGTTACCATCCGTGACAGCATGTAGCCGGTGTTGTTTTCACATTGTGAATCTGTATGTGTGTGTGTGTCATCTTAGCAAAATGTGGTCCTGGAGACACCTTAGTGAAGCAGGAACTAGGGCTGCAATTAATAATTATTTTCTTTATTGATTAATGTACAAGTTGTTTTGTTGATTAATTGTTTAGTCTTTAAATGTCATAAAATAGTGAAACATGTCCAGCCGAGTTTCTATAAGGGGATGTCTTTAAATTACTTGTTTTGTCAGTCTAAAACCTAGAAATGGCAGTTTAATCTGATATAAAATAGCGTCACATAGGGTGTGATCTCATCGCTCTAGTCTGAACTGGATGTGTAGTGCATAGTGTGATTAAACACAGGGATTGCCATTAAAAACAACTGTTGCATCTTGCTACTATATATAATATATAATATAATATATATATATATATATATATATATATATATATATATATATATATATATATATATAATATATTTGTTTGTCTCATTTCCATTTGCATGGTCTTGTGGTTTTGTGTGGGTTATATCTAGTATGATAAATAGAAGTGTGTAATGAGGGGACAGAGGAGGGCAAGACAACGTTGACAGCACAGATGAGTCCTGTTTGTTACATTAACTGGCCCTGGGTCTGTTGTTTGTTTGTTATTTGCCACCTGAGCTCAGCTGCATTCTGTTTCAGATCATGAAATCATTCATCGCTCTTCCAAACTTTTCTTTCTTTACCTCAATGATTTTCAGTTTTCTTTTCTTTTTGGAACAGCTGACTGCAGTTGACTGTCATTTCCTCATGTATCTTGTATTTCAAAGAAACTAATTTAGCATTCAGCTAGTCTCGGTCACTTAACTGCCACAACCTAAAATAGAAACTGCGTGCAATAATGGCCACGTAGCTGTTCCCCACATAACTCGCTGACAGGTCCAGTTGCATTTCCTCTGGGTCAGGTCTTGACATTAAGGAAGGCCGGAAGATATTTGGCCTGGATAACAGAATGAAGCCAAACCAGTACCAGAGCAGAAAAAAGTGTGTATAACAGTTGGATTGAGAAATGCTTCTGGCTACATTTCCTCTGTGGGCTCTATGGCTGCTTGTGAAATCTACCCTTATTGGCATTCACATTTAAAGCACAAGATATGTTATATCTGTATCATACTGTATGTGGCAATTTAAGGCTGTTCTTTCAGTCTGTTGGCTCTGCAAGTCCAATGAGAAGGCAACATTTACTTCCTGGTTTCATAGTCAGATGACAGTTTGCTGCAAATAATTATCACAAACTCCTCTTAATTGTCTAAAACTTACAAATTGTCTACACTGGCATCTTTCTGCATCCAACACAACGCAGCACCACACAATAAACACAGGTCACATGGAGGACCTAGCCCTGACAATGACGTTACTGTTCCATGCCATCAACAACTGCGAGACGCAGAATAGGGGCCCCCGAGTAATGTTAGTATGCTCTAATGGTTGTTGGTGTGGCACCACTTTAGGAAATTCTGCTACCAGATACAGTTTTTTTGTATTTATTTATGATCTTGTTTTATGTCCTTCGCTTTCAAAATAGTAGAAATAATTCATTCCTACAGGTATGCTCTGCAGATGACACATGTGATTTGTGTGGTTGTTTATAGGAGTCCTGTTTCCAACTTGTGATGCATGTTATCTGCCCGTCTTTCCATCTTATTTGACGACTGATGTCATCATGATTTAACTTGCTCTCTGTCTTCGTGTGGTGCTCATTGGAAAAAGGATAAAGACAATCTTTCAAAGCTTTTCTCAGATCACGCACTAAATCACTTCAGTCCACATCCAGATTAATGACATGCCGCTGCTGTCAGCATTTGTAATCCTCGAGGGTGGGACTGTATATGCACACCAAGTACATTCATAGTCTTCTGTGATTAAGTGTGTGTCAGTAGAGCGACAATCTTCACTGCTGATACCTTAATTACTTAGGGATGATAGCGGTCTGATGATGTCATATGTTCAAAGGTGGTGGCAGCGGTGCACTTTACAATAAGTATTGACCCGTTGACCCAAAGGAAATGTGTCATGGCATTGGCACCACAAATATTCAACATCCATTCATCCATTATCTGTATTTGCTTAACTTGTTCAGGGTTGAGGGGGGTGCTGCTGCCAAACCCAAGTCAATAAATCATTTTTTCAATATTGTCTCTTTTTCCTTCCTCTGCAGCTTTACCAGTGGAGCTTCCAGACCAGTGACTCCACCATGTTGTCCAGGTTGAGGACAACTTGGTCCCTGAGGCCCTGTGTCTCTGCTTGCAGATGGGCACACACCAAAGAGAAGGGCAAGCCCCTCATGCTGAGCCCTCGCACCAACAAAGTGAGTGGACAACATTGTGTGTATGTGTGTCAGCATTAAAAAAGACATACTGTGTGAACAGATGGCCGTGTTATTAACATGTCTGGCTGCATGTTAGCCCATTTCTGCTAGACCCAAGCCAATTAGGTCATGTCATAAAGTCAACTAATTTGGAATTAATGTATTTATGTAGGCTAATTGTCATAAGCTTTTTGTGTGTTGGGGTGGAAAATAATTGGATGTATGGACATCAGAATTGTATTATATTCTTTGGTTATAAGGGAATTAATGATAATGAATGCCAACAAATAAAATTGTTTATATTTGTTTAATTTTTATATTTGTATTATTTCTGTTTTAAAACCATCTCCTTTTGTTGACAATTTTTAGTTTTCCTCATATGAGGAAAACTTAAAATTTCAAAGCATCATATTTCTACAAGTAGAAGAAGATGTCTTCATTCAGATGTAACAATCAGCAAATATGAAGAAACTTTAAAAATTGAGTTTATCATGCAAGCACATGCAGTTGCACTGAGAGCATTGTAAAAAATAAAAGTACAGTACGGACAACATGGACATGAAGTACAGTCAAAAGCTGCATCATTTAATCTAATCCAGGGATTAGTTATATGAAAAACTAGAAAAACTTGCACTGGCTTAATAGAGACCTACTTAAAACAAGTGTTTTTTTTCTACACTGCAAAGGCCTCAAAAGGGTGCTGTATTTTTTACTCCTTTGTCTTTCATTATTTTGTATATTCCTATTTTATTCAATTCTGCTCTTTATATTCCTTCTAAAGGTTGCGTTATTTCTCATGTAAACCTCATGTCAACTGCCTTCCGTTTAAAAGGTGCTATATAGAAATAAACCTGCCTCGCCCTGTCCTGCACGTGTCCCCACACCCAACAGTGGTGTCACTTGTGCATTCTTGCAGTGAGGTGGGGAAAACAATTCTTTAGCTCTTTAATACCCTTTATGTGTATCACAATGTTTAGCGTATTCCATTCATGCTGTGAATAGTTTGGGTGGGAGAGGTTCCTTGTCAGGTTTTTCAAACTTCTTAAAGCTTAAAATGACATTTGAAACATGAGGCTGCTTTAAGTGACAGGATCTCTCTGTGTGCAGGTTTTTGCTAAACTTAGCGTAGACTACACATGTTGTGCTATATATAGACATTCCAACCATCATGTAAACTGGTCAGTGGCTGGTTGGCTGTTAGCCCTAGAAACACTGTATGCATAGCAACTGCATTTCAGATCAAAACCACCTCAAGTGTTTAAAAGCTTCGTGAAGAAGATTACATGTTTTTTTTTCTCTTTTTGAGTGACATTGAAAGTTCATTGTGACTTGCATCTAAAACAACTTAAATTGCATAAAGCAAGAGTGATACAGCAGGATGCCAGAAACTCATAGGAAATGTGTATTTGCCAGAGCAGATGTGACTTCATCAGCAGATTGAATTGTCATGATTCTTATGATTCATCATACATCAACAGTAAAGGTCATAGTGTTGCAGAAATGCATTGTTTATTACATTACACTGTCAGATAGATTAAATTAAATAGTTAAAATATATCTTGCAAGATGATGCTGTGTGTGTTTAATGCGCCGTTATCCTGATGCTCAAATTTTCACCAATGTACTGTTGAGTGTACACGGCAATTTTGAAATTTAGTTTTGAAAGGGCATTTAGGTGTTCAAAAGTATCAATTTTCGTCAGAAACTAAAAAGTGTTTCAATACACAGACTAATATGACACTAAAAATACATATACACAAAGTACAAGTATTAGCTTTTCAGGAAATCCATTATTTATGTTTTTCAGCACAGTTTGAATCACTCAACACACTACAAAACAGCAATTTTAACAAACCAATAGATGTTCAAATACTCCGTTCAAAATAAAAAGAGAAAAATCTAAAACTGCATATCAGAGGTTTGCAGCATGTTGCATTATGTTGAGAGGAACTGAGTACTAGAGCTGAGTGAAGTGAAATGCTCCATCAGCATGACTCAGCATTTTGCCAGGGGAGCCCCCTAACATTTATCACTCTCACAGAATAATCAGCCCCTTTCCCAGCCTCAGACATTATGGCTTCCATATGTTCTGCCCATATTTCATTCAGACATGGCTTTGTAAACCTACACACACACATACATGCTTACATCCACTGCAGGATCATAAAACACTTTCTATCCCTCCTCCCCAACCCTTTCTTTTATTCATGGGGTGTTTCTGCCCACAGTTCTCCTTATTGGCTTCCTAGAGGCGACTCCCCTCTATTACCTCTTTTCCCCCAACTGCAAAATTGCCTTTCATCTGGCCTCCCTGTTTTTCCACTCAGATGTCCGTCTTTTCCTGTTAAGAGTCAATAGGTCAGGCCAGTCTTGAGACTCGTGGGTAAATCAGTGCGCCCTCTGGTGACAAAACTTTGTCATTGTATGTGAACATTTCCTGCCGCAAGGGCTCTGAAAATTGGTTCAGTTATTTATTTATTTTTTGTTGAAAGGGGTGATCAAGTAATTTTAGGAAGGAACTTAAAAGCAGTACACCATACAACAGAGAGAGGTGATATGCAACATGTGTCAGTTGGTGTAAAATACCAAATACAATACGACAAGAAATGCTGGGTTCAGAAAATCAAACATTTGTTGGACCAGTTGTTCATGAAGGATCGTTCTTTTGCCAACAGAGATTGCATCGTTTCTCATAAATTTTGATTAATCACTTCCTGTAGTCAGAAATGAACACATAACAAATACCATACCATACTTTAATCCAGGCAAATATATGGAATAAACAGGAGTCTTATTCAGAAATAGTAAGATTGATCATCTTATCTCTTTATCTCTTGTTAGTGTCACAAGACATCCAAACCAACCCTCTTTACATATCTGCACAAACACAGCATTATAAAACAGTGCTGCCTGTTGAGATCTTAGACAAACTTGTTATTCTCTAAAAATAATAATTTGACACAACTGTCTCTTTCTGTGTATTTTCCCCAGGGCATGGCTTTCTCTCTAGAGGAGCGACAGATTTTGGGGATACATGGTCTGTTACCTCCCAAAGTGGAGACTCAGGAACTTCAGGCCATGCGCTTTCAGAATAATCTCAAGAAAATGTCTGATCCCCTACAGAAGTAAGGACATATTTTGCTTAAAGAACTGGAAAGTGCAAACACTATTTTTTAAGTGTTAGGTTTTCCTTTTAAACATTTTTTTTAATCACATGCTTATCCTCAATATTTACATCTATATGGTTTAACTTTTTCCTCCTTCTCTGCTCAGGTACATCTACTTGATGGGCATCCAGGAGAGGAACGAGAAGCTTTTCTATAGGTTGTTGATGGAGGACATAGAGGACCTCATGCCAATTGTCTACACTCCAACTGTAGGCCTGGCCTGCACACATTATGGAAGCATTTTTAGAAGACCCAAGTAAGCAAGCAGTAAAGCTATCAAGAATCAACTAGTGAAAGAGAAAATGTAAAAGACTACAAGGAATGTTGTGCTGACCTTTGTTTGCAGACATACTGACCCTGTTGGGCACTAAAAAGTTAATAAAAACAAAAGATGTGCACCTACTGTTCAGGAGTTCTATGAAAGTGATAAAACTGGAAGTATATTTAAAATTGATGAGAAATGGTCAACACCTTGACCAAACTAACATTATGGATGTTATCATAGTGGAGATATGATTATACTATTTGTTCTCAACAGAATCTTACAATGAGTGTGTTTAAATAAGTAAACTCATCATCTTTTTTTTCTCACCAGAGGCTTATTCATCTCCATTCGGGACAGAGGACACATCCGTTCCATCCTGGATAACTGGCCAGAGACTAATGTTGCAGTGAGTATCTGAAAACCTCACCACAGTAACACCTTATCAGCTAATATCTTTAGAACAGTGTAAAATAGATTACTAGGTCCATTAATCCCTCTCAAACCAGGAGACTGAGGATTTTAGAAATTATCTGTGACTATCGAGATATCACCATTGAGATATCACTTACGGACATTTTGGCTATACAACTATGAATAAATAGAATTCAGATCAGATATCACAGTAAAATAAGAAATAAAGCCTACTGGTGGGTTTGAATTACATTATTTCTTTAACATTTCATCTAAATTATACCATTTATCATAACCAGAAACTGTAAAAACATAAATATAATCAGATTTTGAATCTGTCTTTGAATGAATAATGTGTGACGAATGGTATATAAACTGAAATAAATAATTTGCACTAACCAGATCCTATAAAAAGAAAAATCAGTGCAACTTTGAAGCTCTTACCAACGGTCATGTGACAAAAAAATCACTGAAATGTATTTATTTTTATAACTCATGTGGGCACTTCGAAAAAAGTTGTAAATATAAATTCAATTTTTATGACATTATAACTGTGTTATACTGCTTTGAATTCTCCCTGCTTTTAGACATGACTGTGCTGTTTCCATAGAGATGCAGAATCTCTATATTGAAGTGAAAAATGAAGCATCAGGGAATAAAATGTGACAGGAGCAAAAAACGCTCTGAACCTGCTTAGGGTTCAAAATTGACCCATTACCGTTCACATTTTACATTCACTTGACGAAGGTCCAGTTAAGTGTTGTGGGCTTTTAAAATGTTAAACTGCAGTTTTGCTGACTAATGTACTTTTTTTCCATCTACTCTCCTCTTTCAATAGGCAGTAGTAGTAACTGATGGAGAGCGTATTTTAGGATTAGGGGACCTGGGTGTTTATGGAATGGGCATTCCTGTGGGAAAACTTTGCCTATACACTGCCTGCGCCGGCATCAGACCTGAGAAATGTCTGCCTGTGACGATAGATGTTGGCACAAACAATGAGGTAAGAAGATTTTTTTTGTATGTTTTCTGTATACTGTATAACTGTATGTGCATTATGCTGAATATGTTCGTTTTTTCCCTCCAATCAGACTCTCCTCAAGGATCCACTTTACATGGGCCTGTACCAGAAGCGAGATAATTCTCAAGTCTACGATGATCTGATTGATGAGTTCATGGAGGCTGTGGTGGACAAGTACGGACAGGACACTTTGATCCAATTTGAGGACTTTGGGAATCACAATGCCTTCCGCTTCCTCAGGAAGTACAGGGAGAAATATTGCACCTTCAACGATGATATTCAAGGTTTGCATATAAACCTTCATACAAAAACATTCTGAGATTTTGCATATTTCAGCCCCTCTCTATAAATTGCCTTTTTTATTATTGTTGGGAGGTCTTTCTAAAAGCATGTTAGGTTTTTAGATTGCTTTTCTAACTTCCAGCTAACCGTTGATTTCTTTTCATGTCACAAGGAACCTGAAGACTTCCTTGAATTAAATAAACCATTACACTGTACATATTGTGACCTTTAAGTCACATTGCTGCTGCAAGGTAATGCAGCTGCAAGCTGGGACGTTATTGGAAAACTGATCTACACTGACAGCTGAGATTTGGGTGCTGAAACAAAATGCATTCATAAGCTTTGTTGTCTGAAAATCAAAGAGACTAAACAACATTATCAACAACATCATTTTTTACTGTTGTGATCTTCTGCATGGTTCCAGGCACTGCAGCTGTAGCCCTCGCTGGTCTGTTAGCAGCTCAGAGAGCGATTGGCAAACCCATCACTGAACACCGGGTGCTTTTCCTGGGAGCTGGAGAGGTAAGATAGCATTTATCCATAAACCTTGGTTTATTTTGTTTTCTTAGTTTTATTTCTACTCTTGAATTTCTTCTCCAAAAAAAGTCCCATATAACAACAGGTGCTAGTTTGTTATATATGTGTTGTATTTGGTGTTTTGGGGCTTTTATACCTCTTTTAGGGTTCCGGATTCCTATCTATTTTATACTTTGTTTAATATATTCCATGTTTTATGAATGTCTTTGTTAACTATTTTTTGTCTTTCAGTGTTTTTATTAAAGTTAGCTTACTAAGACAAATTCCAATGAATCATGCTAATATGAAAATAAACTATTAAATCAAAATAATTTGCAAAGGCTATACTGCCCCCTACTGACTTGAGCTGCTACAACCAAACACATGATAGTCCAAAATTATTTAAGAATTAAAACTTAGCTCAACATCGACCAGAACATTTCTAGGGAAAAAGCTGGATTTGCTTAGTCATTCTATTATTAGAGAAATAATTCAGTGTTAAAGTTCTATGTGAATACACGGTCTCAGTACTTTGAGTTTAACTTGATGCAATTATTTCCTCCTTAGGCTGCCCTTGGTATTGCCAATCTGATTGTCATGGCCATGATGGAGGGGGGGATGACCCAAGCTGAGGCCAGAAATAAGATCTGGATGTACGATAAACATGGCTTACTAGTAAAGGTTAGTGTATTTGTGTGTGACACAGACATCAACAACCACAACATAAGTCATATGTCTGTGTGGTTTCCTGTGTGGCTCACTGATGATACTTTATAATTGGTTTTACTATATTTGTATTGATGTATGTGATTTCAGGACAGACCGCAGGAAACAGACTCCAACCAGGAGGCCTTTGTCCATGACAGTCCAGGGAGTGTAGAGAGCTTCTTCGATGCTGTCAACACCATCAAACCCACAGCTATCATTGGTAAGGAACTTCTCATTTTCTGTATTTCTATAGCTATAATGCCTTGCAGCACAGTTTGGAATATGCATTTTTAAGTTTGAGCAATTAATCAAAAACAGAAACTGGATAAAATTATTATGTGCTCTTGTTTGTAAGGCTTACAATTTATTACATTTTATCCAAGCAGGAGATTTGACTCAGGTCAATTGAATACCTATATTTTATATTTCAGCTATTTATTATTTATCCAATCATTAAATCTACCTGCCAAAGCAAGGCTCTGCTTGTGTGAAGATGATGGATCACACACACAGGATGACCAAAATTTCTCTCACGTTCTTCCAGGTGTGTCAGGAGCTGGACGTCTGTTCACCCACGATGTCATCAAGGCCATGGGAACCCTGAACGAACGACCAATCATCTTCGCCCTGAGTAACCCAACCACTAAAGCAGAGTGCACAGCAGAGGACGCCTACACGCTCACTGATGTACACAGTTTTTCTTCTTTCCTTGAGTTTTTGACCAACTCAAACATTAAGAGCTTGTGTCCTGTCAAATCTTGCTTCTTGTTTTATTAGTTTATTTGTGAGGGAGAAGCACAGAGAAACATTGACAGTTGCAGAATCAGTGTTTGATGTACTTGTGTACGGTATACAGTAGGTAAAGTTAAATCCCTTGATGGGACCATTGATAATTCAAGTATTAATTAAAATTACATGTTACAGTATAAACTTTAAAGTGAGTGCATATAATAATCAAAGACAAAAGAAACCATTTATGACAACACACCTTTAAACAGGACCCAAAACCAGTTCTAGCCAAGTTTTCAGCCATTAAGGGAATTCCAAAGGGATGTGCCTTTTACAGTGTTGTTTTTGCAAACAAAGTTGTGCAGTGTCTAATTAGACATGGACATAACTAGACTTAATTATACTGTTTGTGGTACTATATTTTAGTCTAGTTATGTGTTTAAGTGTTGCAAATGGGTCAAGCTAGATGTTGGAGACATTTAAGTGGGAGTTTGAAGTATGTTTCTTGTCCAGCACTTGAATAGTCTAGTAATTAAGGAATGGTGAAGGTTAAATGGTGGAGGTGATGCCTGAGACGTGAAGGCTATGCAGTATGCTGTTACCGTGCTTTCTTTCCCCCCATCATCACTCTTTCACCCTGTGCTTCCTTGTCTCACAGGGTCGATGTCTTTTTGCCAGTGGTAGTCCGTTTGATCCAGTGACTCTGAGTGATGGTCGCATCATCACTCCTGGACAAGGCAACAATGCTTACATCTTCCCAGGTGAAAGAGAGAAGAAAATTAATATTCATCATTTCTATTAATGAGAGACTATGGATTATGTACTGATTCTCCGGACATACAGAATAGCTATCAGTAATTTACAGTGTTAAGATGCAACCAAAGACTAGTGCACCATTTGCACCATGGATAAAATGATTGCCTGTACTTTTTGCATTTTGTTTACCACGTTGTCTGTTTTAAAACATGCTGTTTGCTCACTGCAGGTGTGGCCTTGGCTGTGATACTGAGTGGAGTGAGGCACATCAGTGACACAGTGTTCTTAGAGGCTGCTAAGGTCTGAAGTCATCATTTCTCAGTCTTTCTCTCCTTTATATATGCTGATGTCCACCTTTACCTTCCCCCCACCCAATCCTGCACTTTCTTGCTGACTCTGTTATGTATACATATGCTATAAATGGTCATAGAAACCCTCTTTAACCCTGTTATGTCTCCTGTTCCTTCTCTTTCTAGACTAACAGCTAGCAGATGTGGGGCTTTAAAAAGGCTGATCCTGCTTTGCACTCTTTTGATCTGTTCTTCCCTCTTTGCATTTGACTTGATAACATTGATCAGTGCAATTAATGATAAAAAAAAAAAAAATGTAATTTCTTGCCAGCATTCTTTGGTCAATATTGAAATATTTTGTAAAACACACTGTCATTTGCATGTTTGCAATGGGAGTTGTGTTTGGATAAACAGGAAGGCACTCCAGGCATGCAAGGATCTGTACCAATCAAAGATATATATTTTTTAACTCTGCAGAAAATGATTTGTAGGCTGTCACATCTGTAAAGAACCACAATACTTAATTCGGAATGTGATTTAGATAAAATTTCGATTAATTAAATCCTTTATTGTAGTGGCTAAATCATTAAAAAGCCAACATGTTTTTTTTTTTAATTTTTCATAATTTTTTAATGATCTAGCCATCACAGTAAAGGCTTTTTAATATTTTCTTCCCTGTGGTTACATTTTGATTTATTTTGGAGTGCCTCGATTGTCGTCTGTTTTTCCTATTTTATCCCCGTTTTCCAAGAACACCCAACACATTTTTGATTTAGATTCAGTATATGACAAGAGTCATCTCTTATTCCTTTATGGGTAGTATTTGTTTGGTCATTTCTGTCACACACCCTAGAACTTCATATATTTCTTACATCTTGTTTATCTTAATTCGCCTAATACCAAAGAACATACTATATTTATGACTTCACATTTGTGTTGGTGGCAAACAGCAGGGAAACATGCTGTAGGCAAATAATAGTCTTTGTCTTTTTGGACCACATAAATTCAACTCCAGCCTAAAAGTATTTATGTACTCCTTCCAGACCCTTTCAGAGCAGCTGACAGATAAAGAGCTGGATGAAGGCAGACTCTATCCTCCTCTCTCCAACATCAGAGAGGTTTCTGTCCAGATGGCTGTCAAGGCAAGTCTCCCAAAAAAAAACAATTTATCTAGAGACCCCAACTTTAGCTAAATGTTTCAGCTATTCAGGAACCTGTTCATGTTAGTCCAAAATTTAAAATTATAATGGAACTATATGGCACTGGATGAACCTTCCCTTTAACAGTTCCATCCTAAATTTAGCCTCCTCTGTCAATCTGATATTATATATATACGAAAGCAGTAAGCTGTCGCATTAATCTAGGTATCTTTTAAAAACTTCTCTAGGTGACTTTTCACACAGTATTGCTTTCCAGTGATTTTTGTATGTAGTTGTCCAGTAGCGTTTGGGCAGTTCATTTTCTATTTATCTCTAAGTACTTCTATCTGTCTTTTCCTTTTGTATTTGTCTCTCAGTTTTTCTCGATGCTAACCTTTTTCAATCTTCCTATAGGTGGTGGAGTTTGTCTATGCTAACGGCATGGCGTTCCGCTACCCTGAGCCAGTGGACAAGGAAAGCTTTGTACGTGCCACTGTGTGGGAAACCAACTACGACTCCTTCTTGCCAGACACCTACGACTGGCCAGGTGTCAGCTTCAGCCCCAAGACTAACTAGAATTAGACCAGAACCTCACTGTGCCCTTTGTTTTCCATCTTACTCTTATGCACAGATCTATTTAGGTGATCAAAATTATCTTAGTGCAAACATCTGCTTGTGAAAAAAGTCAGTGGAATTCAGTTACTGCTGCCACGTCACTGCATTTGCACTAAACTGAAGGCTTTTCTTATCAGATCTGTGAAAAGGTAGAGTGGAAAGAGGCATTTTAAAGAGGATATTTGAATGGAAATGGAAATGTTCACATCCGAGCTCTTTATCACCTCAGCATCACATGTAAACCTGCACCGAACCTGGAGTGCCACCTGGTGGTGGGAAAAGGCAGTGTGGAAATCTTGTTTAATTATTGAAACCTTAAGATACAGATTCTGTTTTGGCCTGTTCAGGGTTTATCCCAGCTTTCGCCCTATGATAGGATTGTTGATAATCAATGAATGAATTAGTGAATACACTCAATACTCTACAAACCAAAACAGCAACTGCAACTTGCATCAAACAATTTGAATGCCAAGCATTTGCAATTGCGTTGTGTAGTAGTGAGTAGTAAACCAAACACTGTAGACTGTCCCTCTGCTCGAGGTTCAGATGAGTTTTTATAAGTAGAAATGACTCCATGATTTGTTTTGTGTTTGTGTTATCAACCCCTATCTTTTCATTCATAAGTAACCTTGGACCCTTTTGTCAGAAAAACACTTTTCTTGTTTTCACCTATTTATAAAAAGTAGTCACTCCATTTGTAATGTACTAATACTTTGTTATGTACACTCCTGATGCAGAGGTTATTTTGTGCTTAGCACTTACAGTAATTCTGACTATGTGTACTGTAGAGATTGCCAAACTTAATGCACATTTATTGATATGTATTTCTGACATTGCCTTTTTTCACATCAAGTGGGCCTCTGGTGGCTTCACTGATCCAACCTGTACCCGGTGTAAGACTCCTTTTTAACCTCTGCTTAAATCGGGCTACATGGTTATCAGAAAAGGTGTAGTAGAGCAGAGGGTTAAAGTGCTCAACCTTGGTGTGCAAACTAAGAAAGGAATTTAATTGTTTTAAGAAACAATTAAAAAGACCTCGGAAAATTAGATTTTTTTAAGGGAAATTAAATGACAATAATGTTTAAAAACATTTCAGAAACCAACGTCCACTCCTGCATTGTATTTGTTTGAATGCTTTTGCCACATTGTATTTATTTCTCTGATTTTACCTTATTTAATGAGGGTGTATTTATGTTTTTCCCTTGTACTGTATATTCATTAGAAACCCCGTTGTCAACACTCCTTTAGTGAGCTGTAAGGTGAATCCATCCCTAAAAATACCCCTTTAACTGAAGATAAACTATTCCCTAAATATTGAAGGAAACAATTTGCAGTGTTGAATGATTGGATAAACAGTTTATATTTTAATTATATTTTGTGTACTGTCTACTTAAAAGAGTGTTCATAAAGTTGTGTTAAGTACATCAACGTGTGTTTCGGCAGGTTGTTTGTGGGTTTCACTCCTTGAAACAACAGGACAACAAATTTACAGGCTAGGCTTCATATTTACTGTTCTGGTCTGTTGTGATCATTAATAACTGTCACATTATCTCAGATTAACACAAGAAATAGAGATGAAAACTCTACCTTAAGCAAGTTTATTTTTATGGCACCTTTCAACAAGGCAATTCAAAGTGCTGCAAATAAGACAAGACCAATATTTAAAAGACAAACATAAGAAATAAATAAATAGTACAATGCATAACATCTGAAAAATGAAAACTGATGACGTTCATGTCCCAAAGACAGGTAATGCTGCCAACAAGATAATAAGATAGTTACTGGCAAATTATTCCATTTTTTATGAAGAAAGCGAGCAATGCTAGTACTTCTTTTTGATGCTGCAGGTCTAAGTTTTGAGTAAAATCCAGTGATCTACTCCCAGCTATATACTTGATTAATAGTTACAGTTACTGCAGAGCACAGAAGCAGAACTTGGGCATTCCTCAAAGTTAGATACCCCATCAACTATATTCCAGTTATATTTTCACAATATTTCACATATTTATGTCTGTAACATCTATAACATTTGCAATTGGTCTTACACTATCTCAGTGAGAAATAGGACTGGCAGTCAGCCTGCCATGGTTGTCCTTAAGATGTAGACCTTTATATTTTTGCTCTGCTGCAGTCTAATAAAGTAAGTAAGTCAAATATCTAAAATTATGTATTTTTAATGTAAAATGTGGGAATTGACAAAACTATGGACACAAACACACCCTCACAGCTAAAAATCTAAGTCTGGTAGTGTTAATGTAACTGGTTAATTTTTCTATCCTATTTTTGTTACACTGTTGTCAAGGGCATTGGTAGTATCATGCATTAGTCTTAAAATACGTTTATAGAAATGAGGCCACCGTGTTAATTTTAATCTCAGGATACTGTATTAGGACCTTCTGATCACCTGCACTGAAGTGCCTGCATCATGTTCAGTGTCCTTTCATAACCACTTCATGTTCCATGATGTAGACCTCACAGCATGCTGCAGGTAGAGCTGAGAAACAACACCTCAGCACTGCTAATACAAAGAAAAAAATGCTGTTTGTCTTGTACCAAATAATGTAATTGTGTAGTATTCAGTGTGCAGCTTTTCCTCTGATAGACTGTGCAGCTTCAGATTATATATTGTTAAAGACAAAGTTTTCTATCCATACATTTTGAAATAGTTTTACTTGAAAGAAACTCTTTGAAAAAGTTTAACCTCAGTGAGTGTTTGCTCATAATGTGTCTGGTCCAGTTGTTGTTACTGACTGTCATCGTCCAGAATGAGATTTCACTGTGTTGTGTAAGAATATGGCGATTGTTTTGCGCATGTGTTTATTGCCGTCCCCATAAGGAAAATGTACTCCGTAATTAATTTAATTGTGCTTTTCTTATAGTGCTGTGTCTATCCAGTCTGTGTTTCTGAAGTTTATTTTTGTTACATAATAATGTTGCCTTAGCGTTTGTATGCAGAGAGAATACCTATATGAAGAATAAACAGTTTTACACTGGCTGTATCGGGTGCTGATTAAAATGTTTTATGTGTTTTAATGGTGTGACTGAACAACTGTACTTGTTTAAATGCAGTTTTTGTGTGTAATTATAAAAAACCCTACATTTCATTTTCTATGACAAATAGAATACAGTCTATGATATTTACATAATAGGATACATATTTACAAAAATAAATAAATAAATAGATTAAATAAACAAATACATAAATCATTTATCATTTATGAAAACACCCGATTGTTAAAGCCCTTCTGTGCCCTTTAGTACTACTTTTTAAACTGGATCATGCTTGGACATTGCTTGAGCTCCACATCCTCACTGCACAAACAAAACTTTTTAATGTTGTAAGTGCCCGCTGATGTTTTAAGAATTGAGAAGTCCGACGTCACTTGAACGCTGCACCGTCGGTCGAGTCACGTCATCACAGTGTGACAGTTTACAGCGAGCATAGCATGCTGCTTCACTTGTAGCTGGAGGCTTTTTCACCTGGCTGTCTTTAAACTCTGTCGGGATGACCATGGATATGACTTTCCTGGGGACCGGCTCGGCCTACCCGTCTCCTCACCGCGGCGCCTCGGCTCTGGTGCTGCGGACTCAGGGGGAGTGCTGGCTGTTTGACTGCGGGGAGGGAACACAGACACAACTGATGAAGAGCCAACTCAGAGCAGGTGAGTCACTGCAACACGCCTTTAAAAGTTTCTGGTCAACTAAAAAAAAGTCTTAAAACGTTCTTGAAAACAAGCCTTGAATAAACTTTTAAGTAAACGTATTTTAATGTACCTACCACCTGCACCCCAGCTCCAATAATCCCTTTTACATTCCATCACCAAAACCTTTGAAATGTTAATTCTTTCCAAAAGTAGAGTACAATATTTAACTAATCAAAAAGTTATTATAAATGAGGTGTGTCTTCTTGGTCCAATCTGTGTAGTATTTTGTGGTATTGATTTTCAGTCACTTGACACACATGACATAGAAGCTACTTGACTAAAAAAATGAATTTTCCACTAAAAATATGAATATTAAATGGAAGAAGCACTAAAATCCTATAAGAAGATTTGTCTCCCATTGGTCTAGTGTAGTAATACTATTTTTTATTAATTTGGACTCACTGGGTCACATGACATGGAAGTTATAATATATATATATATATATATATATATATATATATATATATATATATATATACATAATATAAATGTATTTTCCTTAAAAAATTAATATGAAATAGAAGAAGCTGTAGAATCCAATAAAAAATATGTGTGTCCTATTTGTCCAGTGAAGTAATTCAGTATTGATTTGGAGCCATTGGGTCACATGACATGCAAGCTACTGAATAGAAAATATGATTTTTTTTTATTATTATAAAACAGAAGAAGCTGTAAAATCCAATAAAAACAGGTGTGTCCTATATCTGGTAATTATCTGGAGTCACTGGGCCATATGACAAGGACACTGTTGAAAAAAAGGATGGATTTTCCATATAAATATTAATATAGAATAGAAAATACCCTGCTCTCTCCACATTCCCAGTATGTGTAGAGATATTGGGGATGAAGTATGTAATGCTATTTTGTGTTTTTTACCCAGGTCGAATCACTAAGGTTTTCATCTCCCACTTGCATGGAGATCACCTGTTTGGTCTGCCTGGTCTCCTTTGCACTGTGAGCCTCAACACCAACCCAGAGCAGCAGAACCTGAACTGTGTGGACATCTACGGGCCCCGTGGCCTCCGGCACTTTCTAAGGGTGACTCTTGGCCTCACAGGATCACAGCTGCTCTTCCCTTACGCAGGCAGGTACAACGTGTACTACCTGAGCTCTGTGTCCACACTACTGCAGTCCTGAACACTCTGGTGTCAGTTTTAGCACAAACAGCCACATTCTGAGAGAAAAGTTATCTTTTTTGAGGGTGACTGCCACCTTCAGGGGAAGATATTACATTTCATTCAGATACAGATTTTTTTTCTTACTCTGCATACTAGTTATTCAATTGAATATTTATACATATAAAGAAAATGGACTTTGGGAAGCAAACCTGTATAATATATAGAGTATATGAAAAGTTTAGCAAGACATTTTGAGCAACAGAGCAAACATCCCCTGCAGTTTAATGTTTATGCTACGCAATGGACTGCTACCCATAGCAAGAAAAAAAATGACTTGATATCCAGCCTTTCCAACTCGGATTCAATTTTGCAATTTGAAGTATCTGCAATTGGATGATACTGTGCAAAGCATCAGGTTTTTACCTGTCATTGTTAATTTTTTTCATTATATAAAAACTACAACTACTTTTATAGCGTTCTTTTTTATTCGCTATATTTCACACAGCTAATTAATTTACCACTTCCAGCCTAATTTACTTAATAATTCTTACATTGTTGTTCTATAGTTCTGAATTGTAATGTACTCTCTTAATTTATTTAATGTATGTTGCTGTAGTACACGAGCTGGAGCCCACAGCTGGCCAGAGTCCAGAGGAGGGACAGCTCAGCCTGGAGGTATGTGATTGATTTTGGTGTTATTCCTGAATGGTAATAAATCACACCTTAGTGCCCTGTAGTACAAAGCACAATACAACACACAGCAAGAGGGTCACTGGTTCGACTCCAGCTTGCGGCTCTTCTGTGTGGACTTTACATGTTCTCCCTGTGTCAGCGTGGGTTCTCTCCAGGTCCTCTGGCTTCCTCCCACGGTCTAAAAACATGTAGCTTAGGTTTAATTGGTGACTAAATTGCCCGTAGGTGTGAATATCTGATGACCTGTCCAGGGTGTACCCTGCCTCTCGTCCAATGTCAGCTAGGATCGGCTCTAGCCCCCCCTGACCGAGCTCAGATACACGGCTAAGGATAATGCATGTGTTAGTTCCTTGGCTTTTTGTTCAAGCCCAACCTGACTCAAACTGGCAAGGATCCCTTTTCAACCCAACTCCACCCTGAACTACCAAAACCTTGTTTGCATTTATGACATTTAAGATAATCGAAGTGTTCTTTGTCCCTCTGCATTATACTTTACTCTCTGTGAGGTCAATGTATGTCTTTTACTTTAAATATGTCCATTTTGCAGTGTTAACATGTTATTTAATAATTGTCTTCAAACGGCAATTAAATACAGCAACTTTATGTTTTAAGCTTAACTTCCATTCAAAAAATTGTTGAAAATATTCCCTCGGCCCAAGAGACGATCGTGACTGTGTTCTCCTCCCATACAGGAGATTGTAATATTTGATGTTTTGTGTTGTGTCTCTTCAGATGACAGCGGCGAGTGGTCCTCTGCACCCACAGGAGCAGCTGGGCAGGACGATCTCCCTGGATGTGTCCAGTGACAGTTACCTCCTCTTTGAAGACAAGAAGTTTGTTGTCAAGGCCTTCAGATTGTTTCACCGCATCCCCTCCTTTGGATTTTGCATTCAGGAGCATGATCGACCCGGAAGACTTAAGACTGAACTCCTGAAGGAACTAGGTAAATGCACTTTGAGTTCTTTCCTTTTACTTTATTTGAACAGTTGTAGTGAAAAATGATTGTAGAAATTAAATCATGATCCATGAAGATAATATGCAGATATTGGATATTTATACATTGGACTTTTTCTGACAATGTTTTAGTATACTATGACACTTCTTATAAAAAATATTTTGTGGCATTGTGAAGATATCTTTTAAGACAAACTATACTATGACAATTATTTTTTGTAATATAATATAGTATTACATTTTTACGGCATAATAATACTATGACATTCTATAAAATAAAATATTTTACATACTATGATTTTTTATGACCTTTTCATGACATACTATATACTTTTATAATTTTTTTTGTTGGCAAACAGTAAATTGTATTGTATTCTATATTATGTCGATTTTTGTCAAAAATGGTAAAATTTGAAAATGCAAAAAAATTCCCCACTTATACTCTGTTGATACTGGTAGTAGTATAGTTTGTTAAAAAATAGCAAAATATCAACATGTTATGGGATGTCCAAAAATGACCCACTTAAAAATAAGTCATAATAAATAGTATGTCGATTTTTGTCAAAAATGGTAAAATTTTAAAATGTATCAATTATAGTATGTTGATACATATTAGAGCAAAATATGGCCAGACATGACAGAAAATCACCATGTTATGCGATGTCTGAAAATTACCCCCTCAGAAATAAGTCATACTATAGTATGTAAATTTTTGTCAAAAATGGTTAAATTTTCGGGGCGTCCCGGTGGCTCACACCGGTAGAGCGCTTACCATTAAGGCTGAGTCCTTTCTGCGGCGGAGCCGGGTTCGAACCCGGCCTGAGCTCCCTTTGCCGCATGTCTTCCCCTCTATCACCCCCTTTCTATCTATCACTTTCAATAAAAAGCAAAAATGCCAAAAAAATAATCTTTAAAAAAAAAAAAAAATGGTTAAATTTTAAAATGCTAGAAATTGATCTATTATAGTCTGCTGATATATGTGGTAGTATATAGTTTAAAAAATTGTCAATTTTAAAATGCCTAAAAATGCTTGAAATGGGTCAATAATAGTCTGCATAGAGCATAATATTACTGCAATATTGTGCAATGTCCAAAAACTGAAGGACTTCATAGCATGTCATAGTATGTTATAAAGTCATATGTAGTCATATGTAAAGTCATAGTATGTCGATTTTTGTCAAAAATGGTCAAATTTGAAAATGCCTAAAAATGCTTCAAATAGGTCTATTATAGTCTGTTGATACATATTAGATCGTTATATTGCCAGAAATAACAGAAAAACATCATATTATGGGATGTCCGAAAATGAACCCCTCAAAAAAAGTCATACTATAGTATGTCGATTTTTGTTAAAAATGGTCAAATTTTAAAATGGGTCTATTATAGTCTGTTGATACATATTAGATCATTATATTGCCAGAAATTACAGAAAAACACCATGTTTTTGCAATGTCCAAAAGCTGGAAAAAAAAGTCGTACTATAGTATGTTGATTTTCTACAAAAAATGGTCAAATTTTAAAATGTCAAAAATGTAATTAAATGGGTCAATTATAGTTCGTTGATACATATTAGATCATTTGTTGCCAGAAATGACAGAAAAACATCATATTGTGCAATGTCCAAAAACTGAAGAAAAAAAGTCATACTACATATAGTATGTCAATTTTTGTCAAAAATGGTCAAATTCTAAAATGCTTCAAATAGGTCTATTATAGTCTGTTGATACATATTAGATCGTTATATTGCCAGAAATGACAGAAAAACACCATGTTTTGCAATGTCCAAAAGCTGGAGAAAAAAAGTCATACTATAGTATGTCGATTTTTGTCAAATTTTAAAATGCCTGAAAATGCTTCAAATGTGGAAACATCTGGGATGTCCAACAATTACCTCCTATTAAACTTTGTTGATACATGTCACACTTTTGGCACAATAAACTTTTATTGTACATTATTGTGATTGGTCTAATTTTGTGTCCCACAGGCCTGAAACCAGGTCCGCTTTATGGGAAGCTTAAAAGTGGTGAGTCTGTAACTCTGGAGAGCGGGCGTCTTATTATGCCTAGTGAGGTGCTGGAGGAAGCCATTCCTGGGAGGAAAGTCTGCATCTTTGGAGACTGCAGCTCAGTTCTTGGAGAAGGACCAATGAAGTTGTGCAGTGGAGCAGACGTTCTGGTTCATGAGGCCACCCTTGGGGATGAGCATCGAGAGAAAGCAGTGGACCACGGACACAGTACACCTGAAATGGCAGCAGCAGTGGCTCGGGCTTGCTGTGCGCGGAGGCTGGTTCTGTACCACTTCAGCCAGAGGTACAAACCCTGCTCTCTGCAGAAGGAAGGGGACGAGGATGATGTCTCAGAACTCAAGAGACAGGCGGAAAATGCTCTACAAGACAGTGGTGTAGAAGTGACTCTGGCTGAGGACTTTCTTACTCTGCCCATTCCTCTCAGAAGACCAATGTAATGAACTACAATTTTAGTTTTTGTGTTGCCTTATCAGTAAACTCTCAACTGACATTTCCATTGTCATTGGATTATTCTGAGCACTTTCGTGACTTCTTGTTGGCTCTGAAAGCTAAGCTGGACACATCAGTTGATAATCATTTCAGCTCAAGATCCACTTACTTTCAACTTTATCACACAGCATCAGCAGGTCCACTGTCAAGCTTAACGTTTGTTTCAAAAACTGTAAAGTATGTGTGGTGTTAAAGAACATTGATCATCACTGAACCTTTTCCAGAGCTTTATTTCTGGATCTGTACACAAGGTATTAAAGTACAACAGAAAATACAAAATAATGTTTAACAAAAGAAAAAAACAACTCAATGTTTATGTACAATTCTTATAAACAATAAAGATAGCTTCTTGAACATTTCTCATAGTGAAGTTTGATTGTCTATATTTCTGGATATACATTTTTAAGTTTTGTAGGTTTTTATTCACAAAGGTGTTTTTGTTTTCATCAAAGGACTCGAGTTTTCTTTTTCAAAACCACAACTGCAATAATGTTTTTTCCTTTTTAAACTTCAAAACACAATACAAAATATAAAATAAATTTGTTTAGTGCTTTCTTGCACACACAAGTCTCATACCAGAGATATCAATAAAATATCACATTTTCGAGAGTTCACAGGGTGGTGAAAAACCTACTTCTACTACTTAATGGCCTTTACATTCTGACAGTTTTTCTGAGTCTTTGTACAAACCACAGGTGAAATAAATATCACTGCACTGCTAAAGCTAGAAGAGCTTGGAGGACCTACTGCATTATGCACATTGCATTAAAAGAGAAACTAGCTCTCCACATACATAGAGCAGCAGTCATCCCTTTACCATCGAGACAAATATAGACGACGACATGTTTTTAAAAAAAAAAAAAAACTTTTCAAAGAAAGAAAGCTGAGCGTCTTTTACACATGGCTGCAAGTTTTGAAGGCAAAATTGCAACATTGAGTAATATCAATACGTCTTCAGGTAAAGCCGTTTTCAGTGGTACACTCGAGAAATGGACACAGCTGGCATGCGTGGTTTCAGCTGTGTCCTGGGGATCATGACTTTCCAAAGAGGGAAACAAAATTCAAACACCAAGTCAACTGGTAAAATGCAAAAACCCAAAATATCTGTACATATCTACAAATTATTGCCTTTTGACAAGGAATCAAATTAAAACCTTTGTATCAACATAGATTCACAAGTGTAAGAGGTCAGTTAATAGACTTTTTAAAGGCTATTTGCTAATTATTTACATGAAACACAGAAGTGAATATCTTCTCTGATGCTGGGCTTGGAAAATTAATTACTCGAAACTTAATATTGATTTATAAGCATGAATCCTGTCTGTACACACAATGGTGAATTACTAAATCTATGGACATGACAAACATGATGTACCCCTGAAACAAACTAATTATTCATAGCACAATGCATAGATAAATTAAGTAAACACTACTACTGCATCCAATTCAACTGACGACCCGCTAAACATTTTACAATTCACAATTATGGACTTCAGTCATGAGACAAGAGCTCCATTTCTGCTACTGGACTCAGAGAAACTGCCAACTAGATCGTACAGGGAATTCTCTAGTCAGTACAGGTTAGGCAGAGGTTGAATACAAAATCTGAGTGGCTTTAAATAACATAATACTGCTAGCAAGCTTGCTAAGTGGTGTGAAAATGGCATTACGTGATTTAGGAGCATATTCTAACATTATTTTTATCTACAACTAAAGGACACATCAGCTAAATCTGCCTAAGAGTAGCATGAGTAAAAGGATTAAACAAAATCTCACAAAGCAAAAGTAATAAATACACACTTTACAGTGCCTGATGATGTCTATGTTTAAACAACGAACCATTATCTTTGCATTGCAATCTTGCTGTTATGGTTTGCTTGTCTGATACCCTGCTAGAAAGAAGCAGGATTTTTTTTTTTTAACAAAAAAAGGGGAAAAAAAGCATATCCAAATGTAAAACAAGGCGACTCCTATTATGTTACTCTGCACAGGTTTTCTTCATCAGCTGTTTAGAAATGTAATAGAAAAACTAGAAATCAGGGACTATAATTTGAGTGAAACCAGATGGAATAAAAAAAAAAAAAAAACTGTAGCAAACATTCATATGTTCCAGTTTGGCCACTTTGAACAGTTTTAAAAGTAAACAAGCAGACCAACTGCAGACAAGCTTCCACAGGAGAAAAGAAAAAGAAAAGACAACCAAACTGGAAGGCCTTTGCAGCTGAAGCCGCCACACCTCCTGATCGCCAAGCTAATCTCCACGCTAGTGTTGCTCTTCATACAATATCTAGCAAAGTTTATTTGAGGACAAATAAAACCATTTGCACCAGCCTGGTTACTTAAAAGTACCTGTAAACCAAACACTAATTAAAAAAAAAAAAAAAAAGTACCACTTCAAAACAACAAAGACAAGCAACTAAATACTGACACTAGAGGCAGAAAAATGAGCCAATTTTGGCAGCTGAAAAGAATGGCAGGATAACATACTGAAGATGATGTGTGAAGATGTGAGGGAGGAAGATACACAACTCTCCTACTGCAGCCTCTGGGCCCCACTGTACATGGACGTTACACATCTCAAGACCGCAAAACGAGAATAAAATAATTGGCTATATAAACTCTTGAGAGAAATCAAGATTTTAGTTCTATATGATAGACATCACTGATGTCATATTACACAAAAAATGAAAACAAAAAGTATATTCATATACATATATATAGATATATATATATAATAAAATTTAAACAAATCGGATTCTCCAGTGAGGTCAGTCTTATGTACAAGCGGGATAAGGGTTTTCAAAAGGGAAAAACAAGGGATGAAGATGAGGAAGATCACTCTGACTGAAGTGCTGCAGTGTGCTGTGTGTGGTGCCGTGCATGTGCTCCCAGAAACCCGTTGGGTTCACCACTGCCAGCTAAGCTCCCAAAGTCTGTGACAGACACTGCCATTTTGGCGCCGGTAATTCGGTGGTGGTGCGTTGTTGTCCGTCGTGCTTCGAAGTCCACTCCAAGGTTTCCCACAGACACGTCATTGATAAAGGAGTCAGGCAGGGCCATCTTGAGTCTCTTGGATGGCCGATCGCAGTCCTTGTTGACACACACCCCTCCTAGCTGGCCCAGATCAGAGTGGTAGAAGCCAGCGTCGAGCATGTTGAGGCAGTCGGGGTCTGCACCATTCGAGGGGAACCCAAGGGATTCGTCGTGGTTCAGGGACCCACGATGGAGACTTTCCAGTGGAGGAAAACTGTAGGAGTCCATGCAGCCAACCTCTGCAGGGTTGCACACTGTGGCTACAGTGTTACTCAAAGCTGCAAAGAGACAGGACACTCAATTAACACTGAATAACTATGAGCAGTAAGAGACTCTTGTCAAGAAACATGTTGATTGAGGAGGAGGGGAAAAAACAACATACTGAAAAATTAGCACAATAATTTTTATGATCATAAAAAGGCAGCAATTTCAGAGAGCAAACTTAAGCTGTTAAATGTGGAAGTGAAAAGGAAAATATTTTGTTTTTTGTGTGTGCACTTTTAATGCATGTCCCTCAATAATACGTGGCAATGATAAATTTGTACTTAGTCAACAATTTTCCCCTGATATAGTATATCATATAAAAAGCAATTAAAAAAAAAAAAAGTATGCCATGAACATGTATTGTCATATCGTTTGCCCTTAAAAATGTCAAAAAGTCATTAGTATGCCATACAAATGTCATTTTTTGTATAGTATAGTGTGCCCTAAAGTGTCACATTATAGTATGTCATAAACACGTCATAGTATAGTATGCCTTTAAGAAAAGTCCAAAAATGCCACTGTATAGTACGCAAAAAAATTGTCCAAAAACCACCACATTACAGTATGCCCTAAAAAAAAAAATCATAAAAATGCCATTGTTATATAGTGTAAAAAAAAGTTCAAAATGTCAAAGTATAATATGCTGCAAAAACAGTCAAAACAGTGTTAAGTCAAAAAAGTGTAGTCTGCCATAAAATGTGAAAAGTCACAGAAGAGCATGTCATAAAAATTCATATAGAATGTAATAAAAACCTCAGAGTATAGTATTCTATAAAAATGTTTAAATAGTCATAGTACAGAATAGCTGTGTTTCCTTTAGGGGGAAGAGTGGCTGCTGGGAAAGTTTTAGGCCACGCCCTCTCAAATGTCCGCTCACTCAGCGTGTCTCCATTATCTCATATTCAAGTTAGGGGCGTTTCGGCGAGTGAGACCCGCCTCATTCCGGGTATTGGACTGTAATGGAAACACCCCTAATGCCCTAAAAACTGTCAAAATGTCATAGTATGCCATAAAAACATTTTAAAAAATGTCATAGTATAGTAAGCCATAAAATTGTCAATAAAAAGTAATCAAATTGAATCACCATAGAAATTATATTAACAGAGGCATAGTATAACATGCCAGTGCCATTAGTCCCATTACTGACCTGTGAGGTCGCTTGCAGTGATGGAGTTAAGCAGGCTAAGCTGTTGGTCTGTGGTGGTTTCCAGCCTTCCTCCTCCACCTGCTCCTGAACACACAGAGGAGGAACTGTCCACTGCCAGTCCCTCTGCTTCATCCACCAGCCTATCCATCAGGTCACTGGATACAAAGAATCAAGTTTAACTGTAATTTTCTTCAAATGAAACACTTTTTTTTTTATTGTTCAGTCCTAAATTATATTAAACATAAGCAAAAACACAAAAGGAATGAAAAGAGATGCATCAGTTCCTATTATGCCACTTACGTTACACCAGGATAGCTGCTGTACTTTTTCTTCCCAAACCGATTCTGCTGCACAAAGAAGTCGAAGCGTTCAGACTTTTTCCACATGTAGTAAAACGCCACACATTCAGCTACTGTTCGTGTTGTGACCTGAGTGGGGGAAAAAAATTAAAAATGAATGAGTATGTTTTATCCTTGTGTAAAAGGGAAATCAGGAATTTTCATGATGATGAAATGAGACTCACTTTGTGTTTCTGTATAAGATGAAAATTCTTGTCATACATCTGTAGTGCGTGCTCAAAGTTCTTGCATTCCTCTTCTGACCATGGAGGTGATTTTTCTGAAATGAAACCAGAAATAGGTTAATACATTTTTATTTTTACTTATAAATTATTACTTTTGTCAGTTCTATTTGTGCTTCAATAAGATATTTTTTTATTTATGCGACTTAGAAAGGCTTTCTACTTCAACTTAAAATGTTATCTGACTTCATGTGCAACAAAATAATCTTGAAAATTTATGGACGTTAGTGATCTAACCAAAGGATTTTGGAAAAAAAACAAAACATGAATTTCTCCTAGTGGCTAGCTTAATGTGCCTATGCACATACGCAGTACAGTGTTCACTGCGCAACTAATTCCTAAGGAAGCCGATTATTAGCTCTAGGTGGAGGTATTTACTCCTTTGGGTACTTTGCTTCTTGTTTTGCAAAACCCCTCATCCAGTGCTCATGGGTAGCTAACAACAGCGCAAACCTGCAGCATGAAAGTTTTGTCTCCCCCCTGGCAGTAAGAGTAATTACACAAACACTGCTGATGTATGCCTGCAGGTGAGCTTGCCGCACCTCCTGCGCCCCCAGGAGTGCCCTCTTGCAAATAATTCAGGAGAGACAAGGTGTGAACAGGCAGTGAATGAGTATTTTACAACAACCAATCTGTTCAAGAGCAATAAGCTAGTTCTGGTGCGCTAGATGGTAGACACCACAATGCAAATATACTGTGAAATGTAGACCACGTTGTCTGGCAGCAATTGGCTTCATCAGCTGTTTTATTTGGACCTATTGTCTCCTAAGTACATGTATAAATTTATTAATGAATTAGTTCCTTAGTTTAGCAAGGGCTTGAATGTAATGGACACTTTTTTAGATGTTTAAGTCCTGCACTCCTGATGCAACTTTGAAAGAACAAACAGCAGCAACATTTAAGGATTATTTTGACAGTATTGTGAGCTCAACATATTAATTGCTGTCAATATAAATATACCAATGACATTTTCCTCATGTGAGAAATTACACATTTTACATGCATGCAGTAGGAAACAGTTGCCTTTGCTTACCTTTTGAGGACTTTACACGGCTGCAGTGTCTCTCTAGTGCTTCGCGGGTGTTGTAGTTGCATTTGACAAGCTCACATAAAGCCTATGTGGAAAGAGGGAACCGGTGAAGACTAATATTGGCCACAGGTACCTTAAAAAAATCTAGTGTACACTGCACAAGTTCATCCCTGTTACAATATAAAAGGACTGATAAATAAAGAAATGACTTACCTGCTCATTGTCTCGTACATGCATCCATGGTTTGTCACATCCTGTCTTTTCATCTGTTGTCCGTGACAACACATCAGACAGGAAAGTCCTAACCTTGTTTTCTGACATTGTACCTGGGCTCCATAATAATTCGTCTTCATCCTCATAAACTGCATAACAAAGTACATTTCAGTAAGATTAGTCACTTTTGTGCATAGTATCTCATCTTCATAGAAAGTTTGTTGGCTATCATATTAACGGTGTGTTCAGACCGGACGCGTAGCGAATATTTCGCGCGACAAGATTACATACAAAGTCAATGCAAACACGCGAATAGACGCGAATTTTTGCCGGCGGCGCGGATCGCGGGTTTCGCGCGACGCGAATGCCGCGATTGACGCGAATGTCGCGGCGTGAATGAAACAACGCAAATTTGTGTGAGTTCAATAAATTCAACTTTGCCGAAATATTCGCGTGACGCTGTGTCGGGACAGCCTATCAGCGTTCCTAGCAGCCTTCACCGGCCGGCATATTTATCTGTTTGTATCTTGTCAGAGGAGGTATGCCGCAGGAAGTGGAAGGGGCTCCTAGATACATACATGAGAGAGAGGAGAAAAGAGGCAGGAAGGAGGAGTGGGTCGGCAGGAGGGACAGGAAAAAGGTGGAAGTGCTCTGCGGTCCTCTCTTTCCTCGAGCCCTTCGTCACCCCGAGGGAGACAAGTGGCAACATGGTGCGGGGGGACGAGGAAGAGAGGACCGCAGAGTACGATGAGGATGAGGGAGCAGCAGTTGAGGGAGCAGCAGTTGAGGGAGCCTCAGGTGAGGACCAGGCGTCAGGAGCAGCAGCAGCAGCAGGGAGTGACATGAGAGGTTGGTTTTCAGTGAAGACATACACAGCAAGGGAAACATGTGGGAAATATTGTCCTATGGA
Source organism: Centropristis striata (assembly GCF_030273125.1). Lineage (NCBI taxonomy): Eukaryota > Metazoa > Chordata > Actinopteri > Perciformes > Serranidae > Centropristis > Centropristis striata. The sequence goes on from NC_081523.1 coordinate 20,661,496, forward strand.
TGAACCCTTGTTTCATCCATTTCATCCTGGTTGATGACAGAATGAAATGGAGGGAATTATTTGGCGCTAAATAGTCTCTTGGGCGAAAATTCGCTACGCGTCCGGTCTGAACACACCGTAAAAGAACATGTTCCGCACACATGCTGACAACAAAAAAAGCAATCACCTTTTTCCCCCTCTTTGTAGTGACAGAGGCCAGAAGGAACCTCTGCTTGGTACTGTGTTCCCACCATTATTTCCTAGGAAAAAAATCAAACAAAAGACATATTTAGTGAACTAGCCTTGATTCAACTTTTAACATGACTTTCTTTATCTTAATGCGTTTCATAATGTTACCTTTCTAGAGTCCTCTGGGCTTGGGCCATCTTCATCACACTCTGACTCTTTATCACCATCAGAGATTGCGTTAGCTGATAAAATAAAAACATATAAAAAACATGAATTCCAATGGTAGCTCCTGTCTACTAGGGCCTGATGCTGAACCTACCAGCCTTGGTGTAAATTTTTGTACTATAATAATCGGTAAGCAAGTGAATTTCATCCAAAATACATTCACCCGAATCTACCCGAAAGTTTAAAGTATGCAGGCACAACTGGGCCAAGACCTAGTCATTGTGCGGAAACAATTATTCTATTAATCAAACATTACATGTCAGACAAACAGACAAAAAATTAAAAACCAACAGATGCAGTTCTTTTTAATTGATTAATCTTTTCACTGATTAATCAAGCTGCTGTTTTTATATTATTGTTCATTTAATATAATAATTTAATGGTCAAAACAAGTGACTTGAAAATGAATTAACTGTTGATTCATTCAAAATGATTGACATCTTATTAAATAATGAAGACACCCCTTTTGTTAGTGCAGGAAAAAAAATGTATGGCATTGTATTGCATGACAAGCTTGAATTCTGCAAAGCAAACTATATTTTTTTAGCATGTGCCACTTACATCGAAGTGTTCTTGGGAAGAAATCGGTTGCCTCATGGGAGGTGACTGAAGGGGTGAGATCATCAGCTGAGGACTGGGTCTCCTCCTCATAGTCCCCAGACAGCAGGTCTTTAGCTATTTCCTCCTAAAAGAAAAGAACAAATTCCATTGTATACTGGGGCAGATCAACAGAATATCTTAGTTATTTATTTAAGATAAATACATTTACTTCTACTTGTTTTCAGCAGTTATTTACCTTGTCCAGAGTCATGTCAGGCAGCTCATCAGTCAGGTCTCCAGAGGAGCTGTCTATACTGGAGCCTGCTGAGGCCTCATAGCGATAAATGGCCAAAAGCTCCTCCAAAGGCATGTTCCCCTCCTAAAAGAAAACAAAAAACAAACAAACAAGAGGCAAAATTAGCACTTCATTACTGATAAAGCTACTGCGCATTCTCCCTTCATTATCCAAATTAGATTAAAACATTCATAGTAAAAACCCTTATGAATTCCACAGAATAATAAGATATACATGTTTGTTTAACCTCAAGTTTAAAGCAAATTAATTAATTACTTAACAACAACAAACTCTAATTCAGTCACAAAGAGACAATTTGTGAATGAAATGAAGAGAATGCATATGTACTTCAACTTAGTTGACCTTTATTTGTAGCATCTACAGCTATCAGTGTCAATATTTGCAGCCTTGCTGCATTAAAGAAATACACTCGTTTCCAGATTAACCACACATAAAAATGTTCTTATATGCAGAAATGTAGATTTGACTGGCACTTTAAAAATCACCAAATTTGTTTTAAGGCATTTTGAGCATTTATTAGTTTACCTTTTCTAGATCTGCAATTTCTGAGCGGAAATTCCTTCCTCCCTCCAGAGACTCTTCCTCCTCTAGAGTCCTCTCGTCATCATACTCATGAACTAACATTTCTGCTGTTGGGTCGAAATCATGGTCCTCTGATGATAAAGAGCCAACTGTGTGGGGGGGATAAGAAAAACTCATATTAAAAAAAATCATATTAAGTGTCTCAGTCTTTAAGCACAACTGATTTTTTTAGACTGACAATTGAAGATGTACACTTAAAATATGTTTTCACATACACAATATGTTGCAATAAGAAAAGCATTACATTTTGGCAATTTCAAATTAATTTTCTCTAACAAAATATGTAATACTTCATATAATTTAATATTGACAAGCATGAAAAAGTGTGTCATTTCAATATAGATACATAAGTCATCATAAAGAGTGTATACCAATACTGAATTTGTGCCGTGGGTTTTCTTACCTGGACTTGAACTCCCTAGGGAAGCCTGCAAGAAATAAAGCCAGAGCATTAATGAGTTGAAACATGGGTTCAAGCATTATGCCAGCGCTTAATCTTCCAATATTCAATCAAGCGGAGTAAGAAAAATTGCCTTTAATGCCCTGTATTATAACCACAGAATAGTTGGGCAGGAAAGTTCCACACTGAAAAAAATTGGAGTGACATTTGCTTAAGAAAAGCTAGGCAAGTTTTTCCACACAGAAAGTGTTTGTAATCTTTACTCAGGCTTTTTCTAAGTAATATTTATTTAATAGAACCACTTTTTTTTAATGAAAATGCACAAGTAAATTGCAGATTCACTGATGTCCCTCAATCACATTTTACTTGGAAATATCAACTAATTAAGCCAATGAACTGGTTTAGTGAATATAACTTGGAACGAATGATTCAGTTTACATACAAAACTGGGGACACATAACAACAAACAATCACTAAGTAATGCACTACATGGAAAAATGCTATTTTAAAGTAAAAGCACTGAATTAGTATTTCTATGTAGAATTTATATAGATGATTGGAATAACAATTACAGGGCCAAAAAATATTTTTTTCCAGTACATTTACCGCTAACGTTACCTGAGATAGGTGGCTAATAAAACGATAGCCGCGGGTGAACGCTAAACACTTGACAAATGTGAGGAAAATTCCACGTTACCTTTTTAAACTGGGTTTAAAAAGACTCCTTTCATAACACACAGTCGAAGTAAAAAAAAATAGGAATTTGTTGAGCGGGATAGAATGATTTACGCAGTGTCGGCGCCTGTAACAGTCAGCTAGCCAGCAAGCTAACCCCCAAGCTTACTGTTAACGCTATGCATCGAAAAATGTAAACAGTAATTTGGTTTGCTCGCCACTGCAATCGATGGAATTGATGATCTTTACAATACATGTGCCGGAAATTTAGCCTAAATAGAAAAGATACATTTCCATTCATAACAAACACTATATAAGCTGTTATTTCCTTTAACCAGCAAGCTAACGTAAAATTTACGTATCAATTTACACAGCCGCTACACCAAAGCAGCTGAGCGAGCGAGGCGCAGCGGCCTTGTAGTGAAGGATCAGTCCACACATTCAAGCATATTTTAGAGGAATAAAAATGACAATTATGACACGAAACACGCTATATAGAAGGCAAAAACTATTGTTTCCCAAATCGATAACATAGAAATGGAAAATACAGCACACAACATTTATAAATATCGATTTAAGATCGATCGCTTCTCCCCTGTTTTCTCTCTTACCTCCGCCATATTGGTACCTTTAGCTAATGGGCTCGTTCTAGCGCAGTACCCGGATGAGCGCTCTGGACCAATCAGAGGTCCAGGTGACCGTTCTAGTCGTGACGCCGTTCAAACCAACCACTGATCACACTAACGGGAATCATATATAAACTGTAAATCTACTGTACGAAAATATAACGCTCATAATTTTAGAAATAAAATCACCTATACATCTCCAACATAAATCCACACCATGGCGTTCAGCTTGTTAATACCTACAACAATGACATTTTACCAGAACATTCCTGGAATGTTCACTAAGCATCCCAGCTGATTTCCTGCTCGCTTGTTTATCGCAGCTATGGCATTTAACTCTATGGAGTCTTGGGCTATTTTGTCCATTTTTGAATCCTTTTCATCCTGCTTGTATACACCACTTAAAAAATGTTGAAATGGCATGTTGGTATTTTTTTTCAGCATAACCTCACCTATATGACCTAATAATATTTTTTTATTTTTTTATCTGACTTACTGGATCAACATTTTGAACCAAAAAGAAACAAAGAAAAAAACAACATAAATGTGATCTTGGCTTTTGTTGTGATCCTGTCATCCAACTCTTTTTTTTTCTTGTAGTGTGACTGTATTATATGTGTCTTGTGTGTTTAGCGTAACAATTTTGGTCTTTTTGTGTATTTTTTAGTCATTTTGTGTCTTTGTAAGTCATTTTGTGTCTTCTATGGTCATTTTGTGTCTATTTTTAGTAATTTTGTGTCTTTTTTGCATCTTTTTGGGGTAATTTTGTGTCTTTTTTAGTCCTTTAGTCCAACATAAAATGTGATTTTGAATCTTTTTTTATTTTCAAAACACTATCATGCTCAATAAAGAATTTTAAATGTTGCAAATGTGAACAAAGGTTGCAAATACAACATCAAAGAGGGTTACATCCAGTTCTATAATTTTATACAAAATATATTTGACGTTGTCTCCAGTTTTACTTGATATATCATCATCAAACTGAAACTGGCCTTATGGAGTTTCAAGCCAGAACTTTAGAGGTAAATTTACAGTAGGGCTCCACGCTGCTTTGTTTTGAAGAATAGAATAGAATAGAATGCCTTTATTGTCACTATATACATGTACAATGAGATTTAAGAGCTGACTCCAGAAAGCAGTGCGCCAATAAATAAAATATATAAAAGATATAGGGGGCAAAATGATTTTGACTAAATTCTAAAACAATTATCTTTCTCATAAATGTATTTGAAATGTAGTGTTTTTGTATACAGGCCAGCAGAGGGCAAAAGTACCCTTGAAAAGTATGACTAATCTGTTCACACACTGAGAACCACTCTATCCTTCCTTCCTCCTCCCTCCCTTCCTGGTTTGGAGGACTGTACATCATCATATTTGATCATATAGTAACATGTGAAAAGGTAAGGTGGAAAGGTGGTTTTCACTCTGCACTCTTAAATATCAGCTTTGGACAATTTTACCAAATTTTCTGTTGTTTAGTTTTGTACGTTGGGGTTTTGAAATGGTTTAACAGTGTTATTCTGTGCAGAAGTGAAAGATATTTAAAGGTTACTACGAGTTCAAGGTGAGTCCTACACCAGGTGCTGCTGTCAGGAATCTCCAGATGTTGCAGATGTTTGCGCACAGGGTGCTGGTGATAAACTGCTTCCTGGCTCCTTCCTGCAGCATGACAAAAACATAGTCATGTGTTTTTGCTGTCTAAAACATTTGTTTAGAACAAATGGGAGTAACATTTTGGTTTTTCCTTCATTTTCCCCAGCTTGGGCTATCATCTATCATGCCAAAAAAGGTGGGACCTGTAGCTAGAAGAAGAATGATGATGTCTCACATATTGGACCTCACAATATTTACATTAGTGGGAGAAGAGGGTCTGATGGCTTGATTGTGCTTGTGAATGTTGCCTGCATTGTATTGGATGTCACATTTGGTTAGATGTAATGGCAGTTTACTTTGTTTTAGTTGGTTTTGTTATGTTTTGCTTGACTGAAAATGCATACTCTATGTATAAATTCACATTCAAAACCAACCCCATAAATCCATACCTTAACATACACATGCAGAAACATTGCAAGTGGTACTATTGAATCTAAGTGCTTATCTTGCATAACCACATCTTTATTTTGTGATGTGGACAGAATATATAACCGTCAGCCATGCTGACTCACTGGTTGCAAGTGGGTGTCAAACGTCTCAGTGAAACTAGCAGGGAGTCACAGGCCATCGTTTACATATTGGTCTTATTCAATTTGCAATTTCGACCATATTTTTTTCTAAACTTGTTGCAGCAAGTAAACCTGTGTGTTTAGAAAACAGAAAACAGTGTGGGCTCAAATTAGAGGACTCTGCAAACAAATGAGTCACTGTGTTTAGACCATAGACGGTTCAGAGAGTTCAGAGGCACTTCCCTCTACAGGCCACATCTGTTAACTTCTTACCTAAGCTATGGCGGACCATAATAAAGACCCTAAGTTGAACAAAGTAAAGTTAAACCACATTTAATGCATGCACTGAAGACTTTTTACCATCTAAGTTAAATGGTTGCCGCAGCAAGAGTATTTCTTCTACTCCTCCTCTTTCTCCTTCTCCTCCATCTCCTAAGTAGAAGTGCTATTTTACTTTTTTACCCTTTAGCAGTGTAAAAAGTAGCCATTTTCCATTTGTCTCTCATCCCACTTTTCTCTGCAGATGATTATCCTAGTTATTTGAAAGACCATTTGAAGCCTACTTTTACAGAACAATGTAGTCAGGAAGATGTGGGCCCTCGCCTAATGAGTAAAACTGTCAAGCCAACACGTTATCCTCTGACGTAGATTATGGAGAGGGGTGAAAAAGGGTCACAATCTATTGTTACAGTGTAAAACGGATGTAGCTGATTATCACTAGCCCACACCTACACTGGTTTTGTGATTGTCCAGCAACTGCCCACTCAGCTGATGTGCCATTAGAGGGACTGACGGACAGCAAACCCTTTGTAATAATGTCCTCATAATTCATAATTACAATTCTGACAAAATGGACACATCAGCTGCATATATTAATTATAATTTGTATACTTCATTGGAGGATGTGCACTGAGTGAACTGCACATCTCGAAAACATTCTCATTATATGTTTATATATTGTTAATATTTGTTGTGGATAGTGTCAGAATATGAATTACGCATTATATAATCCTACATCCTACACATATAAGAGGGTTGAAATACCCTTATTGAAAAACATTTTTTAGGGGGTATTCACTGTTTTTGTGCACACTAGAGATCAAATGCACTTACTGTAAATAATACTAAGCATTGGATAACATTTTAAATTGGATATTTGTTTTAAAAAACAAAAATTCAAGACTATAATAATGCCATTATATATATATTTTTTAAAATTCTAAATAAATATAAATATAATCTTATGCAACTTGTAAGATATGTGTCTAATATAATAAAAACAGGTGAGTGAATGCCAGCACTAAGACGCAGCTATGTTTAACCACAAACATTTATCAGATATTAAAATATTTAAGGCTAAAACTTAATTTATTTAAAAAAAATATTATTTTAAAAATATCATGGTAAACCACATGCATTACATCTTCATAATCTATTATGATGACAATGGCATATTGTGCCATTGTAGAGTCAGCATTGTGAAATAATTCACTGTGTACTTAGACAATCTGAGACGGTTCCTTTATAAGTATACAAACCACCAGGTGGCAATGTGTGATAGCTTTGGGTTCTTCATGACTCAGCTTTAGCATTTTCCATTTCCTCTGTGCTTCAAACACCACCCTCAGTCAGGCTGCAACAATGACTGTAGGAACACCAACTCCCTGTTGTGTTGATTTTCTTTGGTGAATCACGTAAAGATTCCAACACGTGCAGTGACACTGATTTGTGTGTGTTTACATGTGCAGTATTTATCCCCAAATGTGGAACACTAAACAGTGAGCAGCTGCGGAGCAAGTCCTACAGTGTCAGCAACCTTTCTGAATGACTTAGGCGGTTTAAAGTTTAGATTATTGGTGAGTAATTTAAACAAGCTGTTGTGCTTTCTGTGTGAAGACAAAGTTTCCTCGAAATGCTAGAAAAGAGGCAAGAGATACAAGTAAACAATGACGGTTATAAAGTTGAGCCAGTTCCATCAATAATGCTTTCCTGTGAAAATAAATCCAGTTTCAGGTTGACATTGTGCATGAAAAATATGAAAAATACGAGCTGCTATGGTGAATGGACATTTCAGCGTTTGCTCAAAAGTTATGACAATGCATCTACACATTTCTAGCTTTTGTAAGACAACCTATAAGGTACTTTGCATTACAAGTCTTTGCAGTAAAGCACTAAATCACATCATCAGATCAAAAGGCCTAGCAGATCTCTGCAAATGCAAGTTACAGCCCATATGTCAACAAAGAGTACATTACAACAAGACCATCCAAAAGAAAGGAAAGGATGCTTAGTAATGGCAAGTTTAAACTCCTCAAATGTGACTAAGACAATGTATAATATGTTTACAGATGTCATAGCAATTGTTACAGTGGGGAAATAAGCATCAATAATGGTTTGTTACATAATTTACCTAGAACTGTAATCAATAAGCAAATGTGCTATGTTGCACATATTGATTAATTTGTGTAGTGACATTTACTGTAAAGTCATGGTAATTATCAGTTACACATAATATCTGTGTAAAGTGTGTTCCTGTCAGAAAACAGGTATTGGCTGTGAGGCGCAGAGGTCAGTGCTGATGTGATATAACATCTTGTACAAGTCACAAGATGTGATGTTCACCACAGAATAATGTTGGACTGTCACAGCTCTAACAGCCTTTAAAATGACATTAAAATATTTTTTTTTACTTTCACCACTTTCCTCCATCTAATATTTGTCTCCAAAATAAACATGAACGCGAGATTGTTTTGTATATATATTGCTAAGTGGAGTCCACAAAAGGTCTATTTGTGAAAATGTGAATGTACCCATTCAGTTGCTGAAGAGGGTTTTCCGGTGTATTAAGCATGCATTAGTAATAGTGAGTACATACGTGGAGACGTGTAGTTCTCTGAATGACAACTGATTCTGAAGTGCTTTTAAAATAACAGCCCATCTCTACAAGTGTGTCAGAGAAGATACAGTCTCGCTCACACTCCTTTTATAAAAATTGTGTGTAATCAAATAATGCAACTGCAGAAATGCAGTGTTTCTACTGTAGGAAGTCCTTACATGGTCCGAAGTCAAGCTGGGCCCCAATGCTGATCTTTTTTTCTTTTATTTTTTTTACTGCATTAATATCCATGAGAACTTAATTATTTGGGTGATGTTAATGTGTTCAGACAAGGTGTGTTTCAGTAACCAGAACTGCCAGATGGTTTGTTATGCAGAACCAACAGAACTGCAGAGTGGTCATTGGAAACTGTTTGGAAAAGGGAACACACTTTCAAAAAATACTTGGCAGGTGATTGGATGAACCATCTGTCTATCACCGTCTGTGCAGAAAAAATAAAAATCTTGTTCAGTTTTTCAGTGTCATTCTTTGCTCTCCTTTCAGTGAAGAAATACTCTCTTCATCTGATATAACTGATGCTCTTGCAGCATGGACACTAACCTCTGTAGGAGCCACCATAGTTGTTTTTAATGAACAGTTGCCACTCTGTACCATCACATTACCCTTCAACATGCCCATGGCTGCTGCTATTTCATCACAGGATGCTGATAAGTCCGAGGTTTGTGATCTTATGATATTGCAAGAAACCAACTGCAGTGTGTTTATAGTTCGGCAATAATGGTATGTTTGAGAACACAGAAGAATATCATAAATTATCCCACAGACACCCTAAAAGATTTTAAGACTAATTTAAAAACTGAATATTCCCCTAGTACATCACACGCAATGGGTGGGGTTGGGGGAATTTGGTTGGGGAAAAGCTCCCCCAAATGCTTACTAATTATAATTGAATAACTGTTTCTCAGAATACAAAACCACATCTTAAACAGTATTTTAATGTGCATCATTTAATTTAATTTGTTTTTTTTCCTTTTGCACAATGCTGTAAACAAGTTAGAATTGAAAAGAGCACAAGCAATAAAAATGTAAAATATACATATTCGGTGTTTTGTACTCAGTTACCTCACTAAATACAGTAAAGTCTAACTTTCCTGTAGTTCTCAAATGGCTGTGCAAATAGTATATAGTGCTGTCTTGAGCATTTTCAGGTAGCGTCACCAAGATCTGACTTTTTTGCATTGGAAAACATTTACAGAGTAAACTGTCATAATGAAAACATGACAAAGCCATTTGGCTATCTTTTTCATAAACAATGGTGTCAGGACTTTTCATCCATTTTGAGCAAGTGAGGCGCTTTTGCAGGTTATCAACAAGGTTTTGCAGTTAGAACTAATTGTTTTGAGAAATGCACTAATTGTTGTGCAAATGTAAATAGTGATGTGAGAAAGGCACCAAAGCGACTGAGAAAATTGTAAATGTAGCCATTATGAGCTAGTACACGGACCTCTGTGCACTGTTTGGGGATCAGTCATGTCTCCTCAGGTGATGCTGGGGTTGGAGAGTTCGAGGGCATGCAATAACCAACAGTCTGAGTATTAGCAGTGCTGCTTCTCTCCCCGGCACCACACAGAGCTCTAAATCACAGGACAGAGTCTACCTTACACTGTCTGACGTGATGGAACAGACAGGTTGACTGATGCATAGATAGATGGATGGATGGATGGATGGATGGATGGATGGATGCATGGATGGATGGATGGATAGATAGATAGATAGATAGATAGATAGATAGATAGATAGATAGATAGATAGATAGATAGATAGATAGATAGATAGATAGATAGATAGATAGATAGATAGATAGATAGATACATAGATAGATACATAGATAGATAGACACGGACAGACGGACAGACACATTTGTTCTACTACACTGTGAATCCTGTAGTAAAAACCTGGCAGTTAAACCTGCATGTGCTAGTTCGTTTTTTTTCACTGCTTGGAACAGGGAGCAGTGAGAGCTCACTTCAAGGCGGAGTAACAGTGAGTGGGCACTGCAATTTCCTCTTTCTGTAGTCAGACGCACTATGTACTTGTGTAGGTGTTTGTATATATCCATCACTTGCGTCACGCTGTGTGCTCACATGTTTTAAATGAGATTACCTCTTTAGCTGACTCGTTTTTGACGGCTGCCGTGGAAATGCCCATATTTGTGATGATGATGCAGGAGAAATGCTTAGAAGGAGTTTCTCAAGAATTTACAATGGCAAAACAATGAAATTCCCTAATAATTTGTCCCCCATTAGCTCACTCTTGCGGTATAAGTATATGCTCATTTTTGCTCCTTTTGAAAGTATTCATTCATTGCGATGCATCTCTTCCAAAACGCAACCACATGTGAGATATAGTATATGACTTAACACCCCTGGCAATTCTCAGAGACACTTATCACGTCAGCAATCGTGAAGGTCTTTAGCAGTTTAGGCAGGATGTTTAGCTCTAAAGCTCTTTTGATTCAAGTATTGTGCAGAATGTGCAAAGTGGTGAGCAACGTACTGAATGTGAAGGATAGAGGAAACAGCTGTGTTGTCATGGATAAGAGGCTCCGCATGACGAGACATGTGGGTGACTCTGTTTCCATGGCAACCTAAGATTCGGCCACAGGAACAGTTTGTGAGGAGAACAGAAGATGTAGAGGCTGAAAACTTGGGAAATTCTCACTTTTTTTTGAGTACACATGAATTCGGATGTCACACATCCAAGTCCCATTCTTACAGACACTGGTACAGCTGCCAAATTACAAAGGAGTGCTGTCGCTCCTAGCCTCCTACACACCGGCTCTCTGAATGAGGAAAGAAAAAAGAGACTGTGGTTTTTAATAATGAGTTAATTCAATAGATAGGCCATCAAAAATCATCTCTTGTTTAAGGACATTGTCAGGTTTTTGACTGACTTGACAAGTGAACTGATTTGAATGCCACTATAGCGCAATGGATGAACACGACACAAGAGTACTAACACTAAGTCAAGAAAATGGAGGAAAACAAAAGGTATGTATAATGTGTAATGGGTTGTTTGTAATGAAGATTAACACCCAGTTCAGCAGTTCCCCTCAGCTCTTTAATCATTTTGGTTTTTATGGTTCACAACTTTATTTATTTTTTGGTTCCGTCTCACACCTCTAATGAAGTTTGTTTCCAGTCACATTCGGAAGCTGTTTTCAGCATACAAAAATTGATAATTGTGTAAAAACTGCGGACTGCGGATACTTGATGTGTAATTATTTTTTTCTCACATCTCCATGGTGAATGAAGAATGCAAAAAAATCTTCATAGTCCTTGATGAGTTGAAGTAACAGTGTCCTGCTACACAGGCGCTCTATTTGTGCGTGCAGCAAGCAAGTATGAGATGTATAGAGGAAGTGTTTTGAAAAGTAGGATTTTAGTAAAAATGCACATGTTTAGAAAGCAATGACTAAACAACTGGATACATGTGACTTGGATTATACTGCATGAGTTGTGTGAGAGTTTGTTAACACATGTTTTGATGTACTCTTACTGTTAAACCTGGCTTTCTCATCCCCAATAATTCAAGGTAACACGGGATGAGCAAGTGATATACAAATAGTCATTTTGTAGGTGAAGTATTCCTTTAATGCAGTGAAGCGTTTTTGGAGCTAAAGAGCCAGCTGTTTCCCCCAGGAGTTGGTGAAGAGCTGAGTGAATGCTGGGCTTAAATTTGGACACAAACACTGCGCCAAGTAAATGCTAATGTTGCTCTGTATTTGCTGGGTGATAATATATCATTGTTGTGTTTACAGCTTGTCATGCTGGCCACAAAAACATCTAATGCAGATGATTAAACACTTTGTATTTGGTTAAAATAACTATAAATTTACAAGATAAGATTTGGTTGTGGTAAGAAAAATCTTCATTACCTATAGGTTTTTATCTTTTATACTTGATCAAATGAGCACCATTTGTACATTTTGTTCAATTCCTTAAAGAGACAGAGATACTTTTCCCTCTAGTGCTATTTATGCATCTAGATTGTTTTGGTGTGGACTGCAGAGTGTTGGACATATTGGCTGGAAAGATGTCTGCCTTCTCTGAAATATTATGAAACTTGGCACACAAAGCGTCAAAAATGAATTTGAAAAACTCAACTGCAGTGTCTCCTCTCCTTTATCTTGTTGAGAGCAGATTTATGAAGGAACTATTTTCTTATTAGCTTAGAGTGTGATGAAACTGCTCACAACAAGATCTGTGGATTATCTTGAGAAACTGGGTCATGATCTCTGGGAAAAGGCATTGCTGTTGAGTTTTTCAAAATTATTTTTTGGCGCTTTGAGCATCACAAGTGACATACCATCTAGTTCCATTACATGAAAAACAAGGCAGACACTCTACAACTCACACCAATAGCACTAGAGGAAAAATAAGAAAATATAATCATATATGTTTTGATATATATTTAGAAAAATAATGAAAGAGAGGTTGTGGTCAAAGAATCTGTTGGAAATCTGCACACACAAAAAAGTCTGCATGACTCAATGTGTGATCATGTGGCTATCTGTAGAAAAAGAAACAAGCAGTGCAGGCCATCTAACCTTTAACCTCTTATTCTTGCAGTGCTTTCTAATCACACTCCCATACAGGGTGGTTTTTATATTTAGTACAGAAAAGTTTGCTCTACGTTCCACTTCAGCAAACACAAAAATTGGCACGGCTAGTCATCGAATGTTGTTTTCAGTCTTCTGTTCTTTTTAATCAATATGTGTTCATACACACAGTGTTCTCATTATAAACTCTCATCCTAATTTCTGTTTGGGACATACTGTCATTTCTCTCACAGTGTTTAGCAGCATAGACAAAAATAAAAAATAGGATGCAAGATAAATAAAAATATTATAGCAGCAAATGTTCATGACTGGGATACATTTATTACTATGCACATTACCACATAAAGCTTCTTTACGTTTGTACTGTATTGAACATCAAATTTTCAAATTGAGAATACCAGTACACTGAGAAATTTGATTCATAGGTGGATTATGAGATAATGGGCCCCTGGACACAGATATGCAGAAAACCCACCACCTCTCCTGCAAGACACAGAGTCTTAAGAGTTGTTGGGCCTCTTTTTGTGATTGTTTGGCATTTTGCTCTCTTTCTGGTTAGTGTGTGTCTAAATGTGAGACATTTTGTTGGAAAAGACCAGGTGGGGCCCTGACACTTTGGGTCCCCATGGGCTTGTGCACCCGTAGGCTCAATCAGTAATTAATCCATAATAAGATTATGTTGTAAAACTACTGTGATGGCCTATTATTCTGGTAAAAAAAAACACACCATGAAACTAATTTAGGGTGGAGTTATGTAAGTTGAAAACTGGAAGAGAACATCAGGACCCAATTTAAGGCTAATAATGAGCTTTGGCTGACAGTAACTTTTGATGTGTGTCCATTTGGCTCTTTTTGTAAGTTAAGTTATGATTAAAGCACAAAAAGCCAAGCTGGTAGAGGACCTTTACATAAAATAAACTTAGATGATTATCATTTTAGTTCATTAAAAACGAATAATGTCTTATATTGCCCGTAGTTGAACTATTAATGTTGTTGCTTGATGAATTTCAAAAATGTATGAGTTTGACTTTAAAGGAGCCAAAAATAAAACTTCCTATCTTCACACTGACACATTCCATTACATTTTACATTTAAATCACACTTATCTATACTGAGGGGGCTGCCTTTCATCGCTATCTTTTTTGGGCTGAATAGGAGGCCAGTTATGTAAAGAGAAAGCTCAAATGTATCCACAGGTGTGTGTCTGGAAGTAAAAGCCATCTGTGAAGTGCGATAAGGGGACGAAAAAAGTGTCTATAACTACTTCCTCCCCTGAAAAATTGTATCCCCCTAGGCTTCTGAGCTGAGGGAGACAGTGCAGCAGTCTACTGTGCTGTTTTACTCGCAAAGATGTCTGATGGGGGATGACTCTGCAGTGCAGTATCATTGTTATTTTTATTAAGATATCTCTGCTACCCTGTCACCCTGAGTTCGTGTTTTGAATTTGGGGAAAATTGCAAAGAGGAAGACAGTCAGAGTCAAAAAATGACAAAAAAAAAAGAAAAGTTTTTTGCAACACTGACTCCAAGGACAAAAGCTCCATTTGTGTGAGAATATAACCAAACCAATCGAGTAGCTGTAAACTCTTTAGACTACATAAGAGAAAATACGAAGGAGCCTTATACACAACACACCCAGCATTACAATTCTATTCTTAAAAGAAGGTATTCATTGATAACTTTAAAGAATGGAGTCTTTGAAGTCAAACACAATCTTCGAAATGTGTGACCTCCCTCTGAGCTTTCCAATCCCAGCTTTATCGCACCTCTATTTTGGAGGGCAGTATCTGAAGACTGTAGGAGGTGAGATTGGAAAAGGAAAAAAGTGCACGGAAATCTCTGGTGGAGTAGCATTTAGTGTTACATTACATAATAGCTCAGTCTTCTAAACTGTGCAGTCACTTGGCCTACATATTTCCATTGTCTGAAATTCCACACTGCCTCCGTCTCCATCTCTAATGCATCACTGACAACGAAGAGGTATAATTATGTTTTAAATTTGGCAATCAAATATTAGAAAAACATTTTTAAAGGCTCCAGCTACAGAAATAGGAAAGGCAGTATACAACAGGCACAAAGCAGATTATTATATCTCTTAGACACTAAATATAGCACCTGTGTGACATCCTGAAAACAAAGACGTGACTGTACACTTCCATCCTCCTTGCTATTCTGATCAGTTTTGAACGTGAGAATGCTCATGACAAAAGTCCTCTTGGCAGAGAGCCTGAATTCTCTGTGACAAAGGTGATTGTGAGAGGAAACTGTTATCTGTTGTGACTGTTTTCTGTCTGCTTCATTATTTTGTTGGCTGTAATCAGTTTTTATGATTTTTCAAGCATTGTTTTTGCTTTAACATAATCTTATATGCAATCATGCACACCATGCTTTCAACATTAGACCAGCATGCATGCAATTTAATACTGTACATTATTTTGAGTATTATTTGCACCTCAGGAAGAGCAGTTGGTTCTAGGTCTGAGTTATTAATCTAATTTATTTTCTCTTATAATTTTGGCCTCCAAATATTATGGAAACAAGGGTTATATGTGATATTAAAGGATTGTTGTGCCAAATCCTTTTTTCAATGATGCAGTCATTTTGTTTTGCATTATAATGTTTAAGAGTTTTCAGTAGGTTGTGGCGGTGCACTAATGTTACAACATAGTAGATCTTATTTATTATGATATAAATACAATATATATATGTGTGTGTGTGTGTGTGTGTGTGTGTGTAATTTATTCATCTTTTTTTCAGATTAATTATATTTAAAATACAAGAAAATCCACAGTATCTGGAAACACATCCAGTCATCAAATTGATTTCTGATTATCCCGTGAGAGGACTAGTGTCCTTGATTTACACAAAATTAATGCGAGCATCCACTGGTGAACTCCCAATGGTAAAGAAATGGGAAAGGGATCTGAATATTGAGGAGAACACAATTGACTGGGATGCAGTCTGGCATAACATTTTTCATTGCTCCAAGAACCCCAACCACCAGCTCATTCACTTTAACATATGCCACAGGACATATTGGACACCTCATAGAAGATACATTACTAAAGCCATTGCTAACCCATACTGTACCTTTTGTCGACCTGAGCTGACTGGAACCTTCCTACACATGGTGTGGGAGTGTGAGGAGGTACATCATTTCTGGCTCAAAATAACATCAATGATATCAGACATGATAGATTACTCAATCCCTGTTGACCCTGTTGTCTTGCTACTTAATGACGACTCAAAGTTAGGCTTGATTAAAAAGCAGAGGAAGATCTGGCTAACCAGCTTAACAGCAGCAAAGAAAAGGAGATCTCAACGATGGTGCCCACTGCACTCTCTTAGTATTCGGCTGTGGTTATCATACTTTCTGGATGTGGTGATGTTGGAGCTCTCCAAAGCAAGGATTAACAAAGCAAAACTCAAAACTATCAACCTGTGGAGAGCAAAAGCAGCTCAGATTTCAGACATGATGACCTCATCGACACCACAGGAACTAGCTAGATCCCCAGCAGACAGTGAGTAGGGAAGGTGTGGAGTTATTTTTATTTTATTAGGGCCTCGGGGCAATCGCACCGAGCACTGGTCCCATACAGCAATAGCTGTAGGGACCAGTGCTCGGGGCAAAGCCCCGAGCACTACTGTTATACTGTGGATTTCTTCTTATTCCTCTTCCGGACGCAATTTCGTCCCGCTACTAGTTATATATCTACTACTTATATATCTACTACTTATATATCAAAACGTGCGGTTTGATCGGGATCGGTGTGCTATTACTTTTCTCTACGGAATATGAATTTTTCGCGACGTAAGTCGTGAAAAACTGCCCAAAATTTTGCATTGAAATGAATGGGACGGCCGAAAGAAAATGAGCAAAAAAGAACATTAATTGAAGATTTTCAGACGTCTACTTCTCCGGCATAATTTCACCTAGAGACTCCATTAAAACTTTAAACAGTAGACACAAGTCTTGTGTATTGGTGTATTACTTTGCGTTTCGATAGGTCATATAGTTTTTTATCAATCCCTGTTCAATGACCATGATCATTTTTGGAGAAATTCTGAGATTATAATGGGTGTGTATTGCACGGAATGTTCGTGTCAGAGTGTGTGATGTCATCGCTCAGAGTGTAGAGGGAGAGGTAAAACTGTCAAAAAATAAATTTGAAAACTGCACTCCAGGCCGCAAATTCCACTCTACAGAAATAATTTATACATAGAAATGTAGGAAAATTTGTCTTCTCACTCACAATCCTCTGGTAAAGCTGTCAGAGTTATAATTTGGGCGTACGACGCAAAGATGCGCCACCAAAACCACCAACAGCCTCATTGGGTCCCATATTAAAAACGCAGGAAGATTTTGGGAAAAATTGAGATTTAACAGTTTTTTTAGATCGCTCTAACAAAGCTATTTCTTCATTTTTCTTCACAAAAAACATATGTAGAGGTTCAGGAAGAACTCAGGACGCTCAAAGTGAAGTCGGATCAATGATAGGTATTATGGTTTTGCCAAAAATGCTTTCTGTTCGAGGCCAGAAATTTCACTCTGCCCACCTCTGGCTGCTTTCACTCTGCCAGAAGATTCCACAGCTGTTAATTCCGTTGATTGCTCTGCTCTGATTGGTCGACCCCCGCTTTGATGTTTTGATGTGATTACAGTTACAGATACACGCACGCACACACACACACACACACTGGTCATTTAATGTAATAACAGTTAAAGATACATGCACACACACACACACACACACTGGTCATTTAATGTAATAACAGTTAAAGATACACGCACGCACACACACACACACACACATATGCGCGCGTAAGCGCGCACACTCCTCCAGATACAAATGTTTCACACACACACATTTTAAGGTTAAAGGGCATAGGTTGCTGTATAAATAAATACTTGAAGAGGAATAGTATCATAACATTACTAGTATTAATTGTTTGAAATCTCTGAAGAATCTCATCATAGTGTACACACACCGGCAGTAGCCCCCGTGGCCCTTTCAAAATTTCCCCCAGAGGAAATTTTCTAGTTTTTAATTATTATTGTTTTCTTTGTTATGTTTTGTTTCTGAGACCGCAGGCAGGGGTGGGGGGTGGGTTGGTGGATTGGGATTTGTATGTTAAGTGTATGTTGGGGGAACAGTGGGAGGGTGGGTTGTTGTTGGGGAGGAGGGCGGGAGAGGGGGTAAGTTTTGTTGTGCTATGTTCTTGTACACCATTTGAGTGTCATGCATGATGTGTCATGCTTGCTGTTATTTCACATGTATCTGTTACTGAAAAGGTGTCAATAAAAAGAAAATCCACAGTTAAAAGTTGAATAAATGCATGCTGTTTTTAAAGTCAATGAAGTTACTTATTCAATTATTGTTATTTCAATATAGACTAAAATTATCATGATTATGACTTGACATAATTGAGAAGCCATAGACTTCTGAAGGGGTCATGGGAGTTTGCTCATCCAATCTACATGTGTTTTGTGGAATTGGAGAAGGCTTACAACCGTGTCCCTCGGGGGGTCTTGTGGGGGGTACTGCGGGAATATGGGGTACTGGGCTCGTTGCTATGAGCTATCCGGCCCTATATGACCAAAGTGAGAGCTGTGTCCGCATACTCGGCCACTGCTAGGGTTTCCCCATGTCTCAGATTCTGTTCGTGGTTTTCATGGACAGGATCTCAAGGCGCAGCCGGGGGGAGGAAAGGATCCGGTTTGGTGACCTTAGAATTGCATCTCTGCTTTTTGCGGATGATGTGGTTGTTTTGGTTTCATCAGACCGGGACCTCCAGCACGCATTGGGGCAGTTTGCAGCCGAGTGCAAAGCAGTTGGGATGAGAGTCAGCACCTCCAAGTCTGAGGCCATGGTTCTCTGCCAGAAAACGGTGGACTGCCCCCTCTGGGTGGGGAGAGAGGTGCTGCCTCAAGCGAAGGAGTTCAAGTATCTCGAAGTTCTAGTATTCACGAGTGAGGGTGGAAAGGAGCATGAGATGGATAGGCAGTTTGGCGCAGTGTCAGCAGTTATGCGGGCTTTGTACTGGACCATCGTGGTGAAGAAGGAGCTGAGCTGGAAGGCAAAGTTTGGGAACGCCTGGGGGTCCCCCAGGAGGAGCTGACGTGGCTGGGGAGAGGGACGTCTGGAATGCAGTGCTTAACCTGCTGCCCCCGCGACCCGGCCCGGATAAACGGAGGAAAATGGATGGATGGATAGATGGATAGATGGATAGCTGTTGCATTAGTAATGGCAGATGAGGATCTAAATAATATCAAACACCAATTAACTTAAGACATTTATGTAAAATACTAAAAATATGGTTGGATGTTTTACCTGTACTATGTCTTCCACTTAAAGATGCTTTACATCACAAAACACACACACACACACACACACACACACACACACACAAAGTTAGTCAATATTGTAGGCAGATTTGAAGAGGTGAGTTTTGAGGGATTTCTTGAAGATAGAAAGTGTGGGCGAGTCGCAGATGGTTTTGGGGAGTGAGTTCCAGAAGGATGGAGTGTGCTGGTGAAGGAGCTCGGACAGGTAGGAGGGAGCCTGGTTATGGAGGGCGTTACAGGTGATGGTGAGGACTTTGAAGTGGATTCGCTGGGGGATTGGGAGCCAGTGGAGGTTATGGAGGACAGGATTGATGTAATCACGGGTGCGGGAGTGGGTGAGAAGACAAGCAGTAGAGTTTTGGATATACTGTAGATGTTTTTTCAACATTTGACAGCCCAACTAGTAAGCAGGCCCACAACCCATACGCGATAACGCATTGAAATAACCACTTGCCACTTACGCATTGAAATAACCACTTGCCAGTGTGTCAAGATACCACAAGCCTACTAGATAAGATATTCACAGTAAATAACATTTCACAATCAGTGAATATTTGTGTTGTGTTTATTTATGTACCAGCCCCAGTCTTAAAATAATAGTAATAAAATGTTGTGGTGTAGAGCATCCTGGCACTTCCCTGCACTCAACCTGAATTCACAAATTATTTAAACAATATGTTGTTAGGCAATGTGTTGTTGCAGCTGATTGAATAACATGTATCAGAAGCTTAAGAATTACCCACAAATAACCTATTTAATATTTCTTCAATATTATATCCTTCATTAAATCAAACTGTCAAAACAATGACTGTGCGTAGGCTACTTTTAATTTGGCTATCCCATTTCGGAAAAAAAGAAGGCAATGCTCTTTCTCTGTGTGTGTGTGTGTGTGTGTGTGTGTGTGTGAGAGAGAGAGAGAGAGAGAGAGACAGACAGACAGAGATAGAGAGAGCATGTTCCCTCTCCAAAACCCAAAAGTAGTATTTTTAGGATGTTTTTGACATCTTCCCCTTATTCTAGAATATCAGAAGTGACGCCAATGAATGGAAATTCATGAAATAATTGCTGACTAACTGTAATTATGGTGTTATTTCATAATTTTCTAAATCGCACAAACCATCATTATCATGGTGAAAACTCATAACTGATTAAAAAAAAACGTTGTGTCCTGCTCCTGCAATTTACCAGCAACTCTCGCTCACCTGTGCCTGTTCAATACTAAATAGGTCAGTAGGCTTTTTACATTTTGATGCCTCCGCCTCTAAGGCCTCATTCAGACTGCCAGCCAAAATCAGATTTTTAGCCCATCCAGATTGGAACTGGATGGCTCTTTTGAAGTCTGAACAGTCACAAATCACATGAAATCCGATTTTTGCAGACCGGATCGAAACCACCTTCGGGAGGTAGTTTCAAATCGCATTTGGACAGATGCGTTTCAGTCTGAACCGCTCCAAACACTGGTTTTGACTGTCCGTGACGTCACTCTACGCGGAGACGAGGTGTCCACCGGCAGCTGCACCCGACTCATACGGGCCCGACGGGGTCCACCCGCCCGGTTTCTCCCCTGGTGCGTCTGAGAGGTTCTGCACCTGTGATAAGGCCAATATACTGAGGTGACCTGCCTCCATCATGTTTGTTGTTGTTGTTCTTGTCGCTGTCACAATTATATGGCTCTGACGCCGTTACTACAGCAACCTGTCAGATCAGTCAATAATGTGGCCCAGTCTGAACAGAGCCATATCGGATTTGAGTCTGAATCTGATTTGAATCAGATTTGCCCGCAGTCTGAACGCAGCCTAATGATTTGGCCGGTAAGCTTTTTACATTTTAATGCCTCCGCCTCTAATGATTTGGCCCTCTTCTCTTTTGATTGTTCTCCTTATGTGTCCTTATTGACATTTTCTTGCACTCTTCTGTGTGTTGTTTCAAGTTTTATGTCTTTTTCCCATGTAATAAATAATCGTATTGGCGCCACTGTTGTTTGGAAGTTAATTTTGCTAATCATATTTTTTTATGATGAACCACAAAGGTTACAGACAGGGTCTGTGGGACGGCCGTTCTGGACTTTGACAGAATTTCCTATTGGTCAGACCATCCCTCCTACTAAGTGAAAAATTGTTTGAGCTCATGCTTAAACATGACCTGTTTTAAATGCATGTATACCTGCCATGGAAACAGACTGCTTCTGCACAAAGACCACAGGAGGGAAGGTGTTCCAACACGTGGTTCCTGCAGCAGCAATGGGACGTGCTCTGCTCACCTCGCTGCCCTCTGATTCACAAGCACCTCGCTCCCTAACCTGGGTGGTGGCTGACTTTCACAGTATTGTTTCAGGCCTCCCATAGTCCGCCATTTTGTTTCCTGTGCAGAACAGGAAGTCCTGCTTGCAGCTGTTCCCAGCACTGTGAACTGAAGAGCTTTTGCAAGCACAAACACCTACACACACAACAGCATACACACATCCTTTTCCTTCATGCTTCCCTTCAGCCTGAGCTCAGGATGCCCCTCTCTGATGTGAAGATGACCCCTAGGGATGATAGGATGAAGCCAAAAGCACGTCTGCTTTCCTTTCCAAGAAAAAAAAAAACTTTCCTACATGTAAGATTCACGTGTGCAAAAGTATTCAAGGATATTGCAACATACAGGTAATTTTGTTCAGGCTCAAACAAGAGAAATATTTGTGGTGATAGTAATATAATTTAATAAGTGTAACATTAAACACATTCTTGTGCTTAGTCATCGGATTAAAGTCTTTTCAGGGCCTGTAGGATTATATACTGTAACATGTGCTTATCCAACACCTTGTTCTCAAATTCTCTATTATTCTCTATTATTATGCACTTTTTTCAAATACTTTTTATTTGACCACTCCAAAGACCAAAGAGTTTCTCTTCAAGCCTCGCTGTCTGATGAAATCATTGTGAATACTGGGGTACTGGAGTACATTTTGAAGAAGGCCATCAAGTCGCCAGAAACAATAAGGGCATTGTACATTTCTGCCAACAGTTGATACATTGATATGAAACATTTTGGCACCCTCCAACTTTAGCACCAGGAAAGTGACACAATAGTCATATAACTAAGTTGTTTTTCATGGATTTTCACCCAGTAGGCCGGTTTTCAGATCCTGTGTGAAAGCAACTCAATTTGAAGATAATTTTAAGTTTTAAGCTAAGTTAAGTTAAGTTAAGTTAAGTTAAGTTAAGTTAAATTAAGTTAAGTTAAGCATCTGTACATAAATACGTCAGATTCAAATGCCATGCTCTAAATAACCTACACACCTACTCTCTTTTTTTTCAGCTAATTTTCTAAACTTAACCATGTAGCTTTGTTTGAATTCACAAAGTTAACCACTTGCTTAAAACTGTGCATCCCTCAGAGGGAAGGAGAGCCGAGTTACAGCGGTTAAAAAACATTGAGTTTCAACCTTGTTGTGGTTTGCAAAGCATTTACTCTGGAGACTGAGTTAGGAAGGCAATGCAGAGAAAGTTTCTTTTAAAAAGCTTTGACAAAAGCAATTAACTCCTGAAGATGGTTTACACCAGTCAAGTCAAAAGTCTAATTTCTTCCGACATCTCATGCTGGTACAAAAATTTAGGGGTTAGAAACCAAAGCAAGCTGAACCTTTGATTCTCGCCCACAGGCGAGACATGGCATACAGATCCCCAGATGAAGACAGTTATACGGTGGTGGGAAAAGATCTAATAAACCCATCATTTCTGTGGGACTGATGCCTTCATGTCTGCATTTTGAAAAGTTTCTTGAGAATGGATGTTGATATTATTCAGGCATCAACAATGACATCACAGATAATACAGTTGGCGAGACATCTTATCTGCGCCCGTTATTGTTTCTGTGCAGTGATCCTGATAATCCCTGAGCCTTTCAGCAGATTTAAAGTCAACACGCATAATAACCATGCAGCGTCTGCAAGCACTCACAGGGTGTGTGAAGATGTGCAGCACACAGATCATGAACATTATATGATGCAGCTGAAGGTTTACTTTGTCTACAGTCTTATCAGCCAGTGTTAAAAAACAGCTGGGACTGAAAAGGTTTCCGGACACTTGAGCAGGCTGAATACTTGAACAGCATCCTCTTTTGCCAATCTGCTGCATATTATCACTCATGCAACAAACACTCCAGCAACAAATCAGTTGCTCACAGTTTGCCGGAGCCTAGTGGAACTAATATTCATGATTCAATGTCATATCGATAATTGCACTGTAATTGGTCCTCACTCGGCCCACTTCTCACAGGGTTGCAGGCAACTGAAGCTTATCCCTGAATGCATTTGGTGGGAGGCAGGAAAACACCCTGGACAGCACAGCCAGTACATCAGGCCAATCATACACCCTCTCATACCTGTGGGCAATTTAGACTGCATCTGATTTTGAGTGTGGGAGGATACTGAAAGAATTGGAGGGAACCCATTAAAACGCAAGGAGAAGCATGAGACATCATTTGTTTTTTGAATAAATTTAATGATCCCCTTTGGAAATTTCAGTAGGAGTTTGATGTTGATTAATACTGGCATTATTCTGTCCTTGAATAGCATGTTTGATTACTCATGAAATAAGAAAAAGTTGTAGAATTGATTTTTTCTATGTTGGCGTTGGATGGTGGTATGATGTAGTGCATATTTAAAGCACATTCACAGTGTTACTATATGCAGAACACTAAGCTGAGTATTGGTTCCGGGACTGATCACTAATTATAGCGAGCACTCATTTCCTATTAATGATTTACTATTCAAAGTTGTGTATGGGCCAAATCCCCAGTCTTTTAAGCAGGGGACCGGTGTTTGAATCCTGTTGTTGGAAGCTATGTCCGGAAGTAGTGATTTAAAGCCTAGTCGTGTGTTTTCATCACAGTTCAACACATTTTCCAATTTGTGAGATACATCAGTCGCTTTTTCATGGCCATTGGTGAGCTACTGCGGCTTACATGAAACCCCTTTGTTTCAGTTTTGGACATATCAGGGATAACATGTACAATGTTAGTTACATGCATAGTGGTTTTTTTTAATGTCCATGTTCGTATGAAACGGTTAACTGTAGGCAATAAAACCAATTGACTAGGGTTAGAATAAAAGAACAGGGTTGAGCTTAAAAAGAACTAATTCCGCACTTAACTTCAGACACAGTTATGCAGGTTGACTCCATATAATAACAATAACTCTTTGTTTGGCATACAAACAAAGAGTTACATGAACATCGGTCTTCTAGGGTCAAAGTCCAGGATTTGTTTGACCCATCCAACACTGCTCCTACCCACCCTGCCCGGACCATCTATTCGAAGCATGCAGATGCTAAAGTTTGCCTTGTGCATCGATGCGTAAGTACTATACAACAAACAAAGTATTTGTATCTTATGATGCAAAAGTTTTTAAGAATATATCACCTCTGTCCACATTAGTTTTTAGTCACCTTAATTAAATAAAAAAAACATTATAAGACGATGAGTAATACCAATGACTAATGAAATCAAATGACTCTTAAAGTGCTCCTCACTTCTCTGTTTTGTATCCGAGAGAAAATCTGCCTTAAGGTACTTAATAATTCTCAGAAACACCTTCAGAAAGGGCTTAAGAATGTAAATAAATCCCTCACATTCCATAATTAATTAGACTTCCTTTCCATATCCTTCGTTTGCCCTCTGGAGGAGCTGGTTTCCTCTCTTCAACCATCCATATGTTTCCTTTTAGGAAGGATGCCATCACACCTCCTCCACTCCTCCAAGGTTCCACCCTTTCCTCACTTTAAACCATCGGCCAGTCAAGTTCAACTGTGAAGACTGGGTGTGCAGTATTTCCACTCTGTTTTGTACATTAAGTCCTGATCACATCTCACTGTGGAGTACAAAGAGTGCATAAATGTACATTATGGGTGTGCATCTACACATTTTTTGCATGCATGGATATTGTATGTTGTTTGTGTGTGTGCAAGGGACCGTGGAAAGATTGAAGGAACCTCAGAATTATTAAAAGCAAACCTCTGAGACAAAGTGTTGTCTCAATATTGCCACCAGCTATATCAAATTCTCTCATAAGCTTAATGTTATGCAACACAGTCTGATTTATATGCCAAGCAGTAACATCCAGGGACGAGGACATGTTGCTTATGAGATTGAGTCTGTGCATTGCTGTGTGGTGATTCCACCCGTAACACAATACCTTTTTTATTGATGGACAAGACACTTGTGTGGAACACAAAAATCTCATATTGCAGGCAATTGATATTAAACATATTTCAGTTAAAATGAGGACATGTGGGGGAGTTGTCTTTTTTCATAGTCTCTAAAGGAGGCTGGATGAGCTTCATAGTTGCAATAACAGCAGTTGAGCACGGGGGGCACCATCCACCCACACAGGACATCTATATCTGTGGATCCGTTTGTGAGTCACTAAGAAAAAAGCAAAGGCTTTCTGACTAAAGGGGGGGGGGGACTGATTCTCGGCTCAGGCAGGGGATAACTTGCTCGAGAGCAAGCAAGCTCAGTGAATCATCACTGGGAACCCGTGAACAAACAGGGAGGCGAAGCCTCCCCCTTAACAAGCCCAGAGGAAGCCTCTCCCACAGGGTGAATAGGTGAGAGCAAAGGAGCTTCCTCTTGGAGGGGAACAGTCACCTCTGCTGTTAGAAAATCAGAATCTGTATTGGAAAAGGTGTGGACAACACTAGGGTCATTCATGTCAAGCCACACCGGAGACTCTCCCTAATTAGTGTAAATCATCTGTATGCTGTAGCCCGTTGCCAGTTCAGTCATTAAAAATTAATGCAGGGAGCTTTGTCTGCTCAGAGAACCACTGACTCACTAGTGAAAAGGCATTTTCATTTTAGTGGAAGAAAAACTCTTCTGTGAAGTTCTCCCCTCAAGCATGTGCAGCTTTCTGCAAAAAAAAAAAAAAATCCAAAGTACACCCACGTTTCCCCAATTCCTCAATAGGTACATAGCTGAATTTCTGGCATATTTTAAACATTACTCCATATTCTCTGTGAGGCTTATGCTGATTTCACACTTGTGTGGGAATGTCTCTGTGAATGTTCCTTGGCTTGCACAACCACCATATGTGTGAATGCGTAGTAGTTCACTACACCTGTGTATGTCTCTGATGCAAGCCAGAATTTGTAAAACCCTGTCATGTCATTACCATCTTTATCTAACAGGATGGCAGAGGAAATCAGTGGGAGGATGACGACATTGTAAAAGGACCTATACTTCCAAATAGATTATTCAACGTGTAGGCTACAGCAGGAAACACCAGTATGTTATAAAAGTACTGATATTGTGTGGCAGATATGGTTGCAGGGGGTCCCTATTAACTTAAAAATGCTCCCTTTTGAATGAGTTTCAAGTTTTACAGGTTAAAGGCAAACTATGCAGGATTTGTCGCTTACATTCAAATTTGGCCCCTCCTCCCCAGCTCGATGAAAGTGAAAGCAAACCCCAGATTCATTCTGGCTTTGCTTTTTTTCAGTTCTGCGTTTACTATTTACGACTATTTTTGTAGCTTTGTGCTCAAATAGTTATGGCCAGAAATGTCCTGAACACAGCCACAGGAAAAGAAATGAGAAAATTCAGGCAGAGGGTGGGGTCTCTGCAGATTCACAAACCACCACAAAGTGGGCCTGAGCAATCCAGAATGGCATTCCCACATCAATAAATGTGTGTGTTTAATTGTTCTACGGAGTTGAAACTCAGGTGTCTGTGGAAAGTTTGTGTCTGTTAGAGTTCATGTCTGGGTAGTCATGGTGTTTTTGTGTTTTAACCTGAGAAAAATGTTTGGTTAAAACAGATCAGTGATGCTGTTTTTTGTCCTCACTTTTATGATGAGCACTGCGTTGAACTTTGCTTTAAGAACAGCCTTTTAAATGCTACAACCCTAATTCACAAGAAGAAGGGCTGCTGTGTAAAACGTAAATATGAACATTATTATTCAAATTCAGAATTCAGAGCACAATAACCTCTTAAAATCCACCTGCCCAGGAAGGTTTAGGGGCGAAGGGAAGGGTTAGGATTGGACCAAAATGAATTTTGAGCCGAAGCTTATAACAGAAGAACTGTAAGGCCAAAATGCTTGCATGAGGTTTAATTATATTAATTCATTATTATGGTAACATCTTCTAGTTTCTGCAGTTGTGCTTGTTGAGAATGTCATTGTTTAAATATATTGTCATTATATAGTTTTCAAACGAATATATGTTTTTTAATTTTTGTTTTTAAATTATCAAATTATTGCACTTTGTTTTATTTACGTATTAGATAACGTCCCAACTACTTTTGAATTGGGGTTGTTCGTTGTTGTCAGTAACTGGTTATATGGTAACTTAGGAGGCAATTTGTCCTTGTGTGGTCTGATTAAATTAGCATGCAGTTAACATACCACTCATAATTTTGTTTTTAAGAAAATTCAGCTTTGGGCATTTGTTCCTCATGTTTTTCACCCACACACACATCCCACCCACTACACCACATCTTAAGGTTCCAACGCCTGCCAAACTGCACTTTAACCTTTGGTCATAAGTGATGACTGGGAGGAATTAGTTTTGTATAAGTCTCACAGTTTTAGGGACAATGTTGCATAGTATACCTTTAACCAGAATTGCATTTCATTGAATAAGAGACGGGAGCGTCACCTTGGAATTGTACGATGATTGTGTCACTCTTTTGGCATGAATACAGTCAGTGGGGTGACATTCTGAAGGCTGCAGAATGTTAAGCTGCCTGCTTTAACAGGAAGTGTGCACCCTCCTCTGATTCATAAATCCAAAATGACTCCCTGCATGTATGTAAATGTGAACTGGGGAGATATTTCAAGTACAGCCTCACAGTTTTCATCAGAGCTTATAGAAGGAATTAAAGAGGGTGGGATATTATACAGGAAGTGGTGAAACACTAGAAGACAGCTCCAGACTCAAATGTGCTGATATAAATGCAATACTAAGCACTTGAAGTAGGTCTTAAGCTAGATTTACATATTTTTTTAGTAAGTCATTGCTAGGACATTGTTCTGCTTTGCAACACAGACTGTTTACTAAATGTCAGTTGTCTTGTTATTCCTGTATTCCCTCTGCTTGAGTGGCATGAGGGCAACTGCCAGCAAGCATTTATATCACAACACCACCGACATACCCTTATTTTAGAATCCTAAAGCAGAATTAGTTAGGGCACCACTATGGCTCAACTATGTGTATTTTGTGTGCTTAAAGGAATTCTAGAAAATGCAGTATTTTGGGCACCAAACACACAGTCAGATAAGGTATCAGTTTCATCTCGCAGCCCAGAGATTGGTCTGACATGTGATTAGTATACGGTATCTTAAAGCAACAGCCTCATGTTTAAGTGAAATAAAAACGCCAAAGCTGTCATATTTGCAGGTTGTATCTTGCATTACTCCTGAATGGTAAGTTAGACGGGAGAACTGTCCCTATAGGAACTTGGAATGGGGACAATCTTGCACCCACTGATTGTTATTCAGTCTTTCGGGGCCTTGATAAGGGGCTTAGTAAATACAAATCTCTGTCAGATTCACATTGCACCTTTGAGCAATTCAAAGTCTGCAACATGAGAGCATGCAAACCAGGGACTATATTTACATATATTTATGTAGGGTTATACGTCAGGCAATCTCTAGATACTGCTCTACCCTCACATCTATCTATGATGGCAGCATGTCAGGACAAACGCTGAATTAGAAATCCTTTTGTGTCTCACTTCCCTCAGGCTCTCCGAGGTCTCATTCACGTATCTGTGCAACAGCTGAGGTCAAAAAGTCCTGAAACAAAACAGGATGAGGATTTGTTGAATGGACTTTCAGTTTGGGAAATTGTTTTTCTCATGAAAGCTATTTTGGAAACTAAAACAACACAAATCTAATTCAGATGTTGATCTACAGCCTTTTTAAAAATATATAGTGCTCCGGATCATTTCCATCTATTTTTTATATTCACAACATTCTTTGAATGTGATCAAGCACAGTTTGGCTCAACATACAGTAGAGCCCAGAGAAAAACTTAAAAACTACAATATTTCAGTGGTAATGATTCATAGGTTGCAGGTATACTGTGATTCAGTGCAGTGTTTTCTGACAACATAGACTGCAGGTTTTCTCTCAGTCTGTTTACGAGATACAGTCTCAGGTTTACGTCATCCAGTGTGTCAATGTTTAACATGGTTGCAGCGTTAAGCCCGGAAAACAATGGATGAGGTAATTCTTAGAGGCAAAAATTGCTTTTCTTCTAGGGATGTTTTTAACACAGAGGAAGGGGGTTGGGGCTGGTAAAAAAAAAGAGGAGAGGGAGGAGAGGCAGGAGAGGAAGGGGAGGACCTTTCAGGCCTTGGTTCCCACTGACTGTATGCAGCTGGATGAGCAAAACAATAATGAGAAACAGTGAAAAGAATAAACACGACCACTCCCTTGGGAAAGTCCCTGTGGTACCTGCAGGGTATGACAACCAGTGTTTAATCACTTGAAACTGTCATGACATCAGAAATAATGAACTTCAAAGTTAACACTGCTGAATGGCTAAAGGGCATTTTAAGTAGTAAATAGATTGCCATGAAATGTTGTACACATGTTCATGATCCCCAGAGGACAAATCCTGCTGACTTTGATGATCATCTGACTTTTCCTCTAATGCCACCATGAGGTTCACTATTGTGGTTTAAAGTTAAATGTCTACCGGTTGGATGGCCATGGCATTTTATACATAATCATCCCTCAGAATAAGCTGTTATAACTTGGGATTTGCCTTTACTTTCAATATAGCATAATTCATTCATCCATTATCCTTAAACGTCAGATCGCGGCAAATATAGCATCGTCATCAAGCAAAATATTTAAATTGTGTTGGTTTTTTCAATCAAATACCTGCAAAACTAATGTCTTGCCCATCAAACTCAGTTGTACTTTGTAATTCATGGTAATTAGCAAATGTAAGCATGCTATCATGCTTAACTAAGACAGTGAACATTTATACTGAGCAAATCCAAATTACTTTCCTGGGATCAATAAAGTATTCCTGATTCTGATTGTCATTAAGAGCATGCTAACATGTTAGCATTTAGCTGAAAGCACTGTTGTTCCCGCTATAAATACAATCTCACACTGACGCTAGCATAGCTGGAGACTCTTCTTGATTACATTTTTTTGTATGAACTGTCTGAACGGATCAATGCTACATTATGATGTGCATCTGCCATTCTCTACAATATCTGTGTATTTTATAATCATAATGAATACTGTATCAATACTTAAGATCCATGTGTCAGTGGAGTGCTTAAAGGGGAACTTCAGTACTTTTTTTTAAACCTATATTCTTTTAATTATGTCTTATGTCTAAGTGACTAATATTTTTGACACTGGTCCAGTATTGAGGGAAAGCGCTGTAGCTGGCAGCCATGAAATGAGCTGCAAGGGCGTCAATATAACAATAATCCAGCAAAAGTGTGTTTTTTGCCACTGACAGTCTCAGATTGGTATTATTGGTGCCTTACAGAGATATATAGCATTTTCCTTTACCTTTCACTTGATCTGGTCTCTTTGTTATTGTGTCCACTTCCCGCTTAAGGAGGAGTCTTGTTCTGAAATCTAGATACTAGGCAGCCACAGGTTCTTCCTCTGTGGTCATAGGGTCACAGCACCCACAGGAACACCACCAGTCTACAGAGCCTTGCAGCCTTACAGTAGCTGATTTTCCCTCTGCCTGTTGCCCCTCACTCTCTCCTGGTAAAAATTAATGAAGGCATCCATTAAATTAGAAGACCTCATCCAAGTTGTCAAAAGCATCTTTCAGCCATGGCATTGAAATATTTTAGATAACACTAGCTTACTGTACCCCAACACAACAAACTCTCTCTAGCACCTCTCTCATTCATGTTTCACATCTCACCAGATTTCAGAACAAAACTTTCCATCATATTTGTTAACACTTATAATGACAACCTGAGCCTGTCAGTGGTAAAAATAAAAAATGTGGCGCTCTTGCTCAACACTGGGCCAGTTATTATTATAATTATTATTGTTTATTATTATTATCATTATTATTATTATTATTATTATTATTTTAAATCTCCATTAGTCATTTAGGCACAAAAGCATGGAAAAATAGAGTTCAAGTCTTTGCCATTTAACCACACATCTCTATGCAAAGCAAAATGACACATCATAACACACGTCTGGAATCACGGGGAGAGATAAATAAAATACCACACTTAAGTTGTGAAGTTCTCCTTTCAGTATAGCTTATTAAGAGTCATTGTTTTCATTATTATCCCTCAGCATCCAGCTGAGCTTCCGGTGTGCTCTGAGTCATCAGTTGCAACTATTATAGAGAGAGTGAGAGCGGCAGGGAGGTGCACTGTTCTTCACATCCAACAAGCAGCAATTTTCACCTATGTCGCTACCTGTTATTGTTCTATACTCTGTAGCCTTTAATGCTTAGTCACTGTCTGTGACTGGTTCAAACTGACTTTAAAAGGGCATCTTTGCTGTCACAAATTGATTCCCTTTTGTTTGCAGCGTGTGCAATCAAATGATAAAACATTGCTGCACTGCAACATCTAGATGCGATACAGAATCATCTATTTAATGACTTAAGAACCAGTGTGAGAGGAGACAAGTTTTTTTTAAGGCGTGGAGATATATAAACCTTGATGTATCAGGAGCCAGGTTTACAGGTTTCTTTAACATCCTTGCAGAAATCTTACACATATTGCATCATCTATTCAGATGTCTCTAATCTGCATGCAGAAACCAACTCAGTGATTGCAGCACACCAGCTTCTGAGCATCTGCTGGCATAATACCTCACAGTAAAAATTTTGCTATATATCCCCACAATGGATTACACATAGCAGTAAAATTTTACCATCCCATTGTAAGCTAATTTATTTAAATGAATGAGTCAGCTTGGGTTTGTAAATATTTGCTACCATGCCTGATGTACCCAGCATCTTCCAGGGCTTCTCGCCATCATGTTTATCCACACATGAGACCCTCAACCCATCATCTGGCTTCCACCTCTGTTTACTGAGCTACACATGTCCTCATTAAAACGCAGAGTGCAGCTGACTAGACGACACACACAGCGGCTTGTTGTCCTGAACCTTGTGGTTTGTGGAGGAAAGTTCACCACTGCAGAAAACCCCTGGTTCAGTTAAAGATTAGTGACAGTCACCCACACAGCAGTGCACAGACAAAGACGCATGTTATATATATATCATGTTGAATGAGATCGTTTCCTAAGTAATAACTAATGGAAAATGGTACTCAAGATGCTGAAAAGGTCCACTTATATGTATTGGAAATACAAAAACACAATTTGATTCTATTCCATCTACGATAAAGGTCAGTCTTCAAAGTGCTGCCTATGTTTTTGCTCTACAGGAAGTGAGCCACAGAAGAGAGAAAGAAAAAAAGTACAAAAATGGAGGAAAGAGAGGAGACAAAGAACAAAGTAGGTGACCTTTACCAGACTGACTGAAGATTGGAAAGAGCAGCACAAGCTCTCTGAAGATTCAGAGAGGATTCTGGGCAGCTTAACTGGTTGTAATTACATGTTACCCCATCTGGATGAGAGGAAAGAGCAGTCAGAGAGGGCAGGGGGAAGCATGCAACTGGCACTGTGTGTTCTCAAGTCTGCAATCAAATTTCCGGCAGTAAAACGTGATCAACGACAAGAAGGACAGCTATAGCATTCACATACTGTATTTCAGACTACATGGTGCTAAGGGCTATAATAAAAAATAAAAAAATAGTAAAAGTTTGAGTGCTCACTCTGACAAATGCGCCTTTTAATGTTAGTATATTGTGCATTGTCATTGCTGCATTTCTGTATTATATTTTATGAAGCAAATATATGTTTTTCATGCAAATCTTTATTCCTATAAACGAACCATCAAATGATTGCAATTTGATACAGATGTACGGTGATTCACCCTAAATATTTTACAGCAGTTCAGTGAAAGTGTCGGTACCTCAAACTATGCTGTCATACAGTACTTGAAAGTGTTACTTTCCACCTCTGTGTGAATGTTTAAGTGTGTGTGAGTGTGTCTGTGTGTGGGTGCAAGAGAAAGAAAGAGAGCGGGAGAAGGACACACTGTCACTGTGTGTGTAGCATGCATCTGTGCACTTGCAGTTTGTGTGTGCATGTGTGTGTATGCGTACATGTCACCGTGTATCTGTGTATGTTTGTGTGTTCACCAAGGGCGTTAAGTAACAGCCACATGGGGCAAGGGTGGCTAGTGCTGCTCAGTGATGAATATTATGACTCTTGACAAAGTGTGTGTGTGTGTGTCTGTGTGTGTGTGTGTGTGTGTGTGTGTGTGTGTGTGTGTGTGTGGCAGTAAGGACCAAGGCTACAGTGGAGTAGACATCAACTGCAAGCTTCTTGGACTGAACTTTACCCTCAGCATTGGCTTTGCACACACATGTAAACACTGGCATCCACTTTCAAATGAAAAGGTCCACTTTCTGCACAGCATGAATAGCAGCATCCTGTTTTACATCAAGTAATGATTATATATTTCTAATTTATAAACAGATAAACAACCAAATAAAGCAGCTTCCACAGTGAATGTTAAAAGGCAGAGAAAAATTATCTCTCAATATTATAATCATCTTTATAATCATTTATCACTGGCTTTATTACTTTCATCATTTTTTACAATATGTGATTTTCATTTCATGACCAAATAATTGTGGTAATTAATCGTTACAGCATAGTCTATGGTTGGCTGTCTTTATCATACTATGAATCCACAAGATTATAATTATATAATTATATTTATTATAATTTTAATTGTAAATTCTAAAATATTGTATTTTATTAAATGTTTTTCCTTGTTTTTATTTGGGTAACCATGATAACAGATGATAATTTGATGATGATTTTTTAAATGATTTATTTTTTATATATTTCAATCATGTTAATGATACACATATGATAATATTGTGTAAATAAATCCAATGCCCCTTAAAAAGAAGGATACTAAACAATAAACAATAGCAATAACAGTTCAAGATTAATTTGAGTGAAAACATTGTAATTTATGTATTGTATTAATTTTGTACACACTTCACAGTACTGTTATTATGAATTATTTTGGCCACAATAATCAGTAGTGAAAGGCTGATACTGTGACAGCTTTGTTTTGACTATATTATCATCATTGTATATATTATTTAATCACTCTTGACATAATTTTCACATCATCATTATTCGTAACATTTATATTCAAATTACTTGACCTAATTATACCAAATTATCATAATAATGACAATCATCTTCATCACAGCATAGTCTGTCATTGGCCATCTTTATCATATTACATTTCCTAAGAATTATTGTTATCATTTGTGTTTAAAAAGAATTGCATTTTATTTTATTGCTGTAGTGCCAGCACTAGTAGTGACTCATGTGAGCAGGGGAGGCTGTAGTTGACACAGGTGACCTTAAGAATAAGCGACTCCTTATTGCATCATCTGTGTGCGTGTCACCATGGAGACCGGTAACGGAGCCAGAGTGATGATGATCTACAGCAAACGCACATGATGATGTGACTTACATTGGTGCAGTTTGTCATGGTAACAAGCTCCATAGCAATGCATAACAAGACTCTACGGTGTCTGTAAAGTTGATATAGTTTTACTTTTCACTCTTTCAGGAAGTGTAATGATGCTGCGGATCTTGCAGCTGTGACAAGTGAGGGAGGATTTGTCTGTAAAGTTGTACCCTGATTTCTCAGAGATTTCTCTGTCTTGATGTAAGTGATATCAACAACCACTTAATATTCAACCCTTTTAAAATATTAAGGAACAAATGTTGGCCTTGTGTTTTTACCACTGGAGTTTCATTTCTGGTGTATTTTTCCCCCGCCAGGGAGTTGATTTTTTCAGCTTTGTTTGATTGTTTGTCTGTTTGTCTGCAGGATTACGGAAAAAATACTGGATTTTCAGACTTGGTGCAGCATGGGCCAAAGAAGAACCCATAACATTTTGTAATGGATCCAAATAACAGGACAGATACACAAATACTTTTTCACTTCTGTTAACAATGCAAGATAGGGTATTGGCTGCACATGTGCTGTTGAAATAATCTCAAAAATGGGGCCCCTGTTTGGAAAATTCACATGAATGTCGCATCATGTTCAAATGTTAACACTGCCAGGCTGCTGCAATTGGCATTGGCCTTGGCAGAGGTATTCGCTCTCCAAGTGCTCTTCTAGTTCTCATTACTTTGGATAACTGTCAAAAGATAGACTCTAAAGTAATATAATGGCCAGTATTTATGCGACTGTGGCCCTATAGACCACTAGAATCAAAGAGAAAATATTTATTTTTAATTATAGAGGCGATAAATAGTAAATACAGAAGTAGTTTCCTGACTGACATGCCTCAACTGACCATAATGCCATTTAGCTTAATGGATTACTGAACAGAATACAGATGGCCAAAGGCTCCAGGGCCCCCAAAGCCAATGTTATTGACACTTCTTATTTGCTTTTGATCTTTAAATATCAGGTGCCTGCTTGCTGACACAAAATGTGATTTCATTAGTTATTACATTTGTGTTAATTTCCCCTACAAAATACAGCTGCACATTATGCAGCTGGGCTAGCGGAACCCTACAATAACATGAGTAAAGGAATTTAAACAGCAGAACACAATAGCTGGTGCATAGCTGGGGGTTCTGTACATTGGTGAATCCCAGAAATCTGGGTTCTAACATAATAAGAACAAATCGTGGATATGAAAAAGAATAAGACGTTTTTTTTGTATATCACTTCCTGCATGAGAATTGTCTCATAAAGCTGCCATGCCCTTTAGCATACCTTGATGTATGTGTTTCAGCTGTGTTTAAGCCAACACGCATGGGAAGCACCTGATGAATATTTTGTTCAAAGAAAATAATTTTGATTTGAGTTATAGCCTCATATTGTTCTTTTATCACACAGAACAGAGGTACTGCCTGCAACAAAGATGAATAACTAAAGGTGAAACCCTTTTAGTTCCAGAGATATTTATATGAATTTAAATTTCAAAGCTTCAGTTAGACCTTGGAAAAGACCACAACAAACAGATCAAGGTGAAGTGTTCCCTTGGAGTTGCATAATGTGTGCCACAGTAATGTAACCCGGGGGGCATGTATCATTGCAGGACCCGTTACACAACGCAGACAAAGTTACACAAATCAGATCACAGGCATTTTAATGACAAATTAACGGCTGCTTTTGGTAATAAGGCATGAAATGTCAGTACAGCCGGAGAATGAATCACCATAAAAGTAACACAGTCACCCTTGACATGAAAATGTCACACCATGTAAACTCCCTACATGAGAATGGATGTAATGTTTGGTATCAGTGAACAACAGAAAGTACGTGCTCTGGTATTCAGGAAATGCAGCTCAACAACTTCACACAGCAGTGATCAGTATTTAAGTGACACCCTGAAAATGAATGGCATGCTAAGCAGCGCACATGATGTCACATTCTCGCCTTAACTATGCAATCACCCCTGCTACTTATCCGGTTAGAAATAACTTGAACAATCCATCACTTTGTTTTTGTTATTGAATTGTAAACTTGAATCACATTCAGTGGTCGTCTGTAGAGAGATAATAAATGGAGCAGAAGCACAGTGGAAAGTGAGATGGCATCAGGATTTGTATTCGCCACATTACCCCAGGCTACTTTCCCTCCGCTTCTGTTCTCAGACTATCTTTCATTGTCACATTTTTTTCTAATATTTCAGCTGTTTTCATAATTCAAAGTCAGATACTCTACAAACCCTAACAAATTTCAATTTGCCATGGCAGCTTTTATAGCACAAGCATCAGAATCCTTAAATTTGTTGTCGACCAAATGTTTTAAATGGCATTTATGATCTTTTAATGGTGTCCAGTTTGTTATTTAGTCCCTGCAGGTGCAATCTGATAAAATAAATAAAAACAGACAGAACCTGTAAAGATCTCATGAACTCACTCTTATATCTCACTTATAGCTGTACCGAATGGTTCAATGCTTTTTGCAAATTCCAAAATCGACATTCTAATGCTGCACAATTTTTGCATTCATTGTGTTTGAACCCAGAATGTATGCATATTTGATAAAGATTAGGCTCCACTAATTCTACTCTAGTTTTTGCAGAATTAGATTCCAGTGGCGAGGAGAGTCTGGACAAGAGATTCGGAGGCAGAGGGACCACCGAGTGTTTTGGCTGCTACTTAATTCTTGTCTTATTTGTGGTAGGATAAACACAGAGTGAGACTCTAAACTAGAATGAATAAGATTCATGTGATGAAACAAGCTTTCACCCGGTCAATGATACTGTAGTGGTCGCAACAAATAAATATGATTCATCACTTTACTCAAATTGAGGCTTTTTGAGGATTTTAGTGTTTTTAAGGGCAATGACATCACATCACATGACAACAGACATTCAAAGCTTCAGTCAAACATCATTAGTTCGTGCTTGTTATAATACATTTAGATGACTAGATGATTCTGTATCAAAATATCTTGATATTTGACTTCATCACAATATAAATTCCACCGAAAAACAATAAATAATCATGATAATTTATCGCCCAACTCTTTTCAGTACAGCCCCACACTAACTTAAACATACATGACTCTGTTTGATGTAGTTCTCTGCCCACAAACTCCATATCGTTTACATCAGCTGACCTTAACACTTTAATTCAACTGATGAGGAGACTTGGCCTTTGTGAAACCATCACACAACTATACGACACATCACTGCATGATGCTCTGATCATGGTCGGCATTAAAACTCTTTTATGAATCATACTTCACCCCTATGAACCTTTACTTTTCTTCACCATATCCTTTCTTCAGTTCCTCTGTAGTACCTTCAGCTTTTAAGGATTTCTTCTTTGCACCCAGTCTCTCATGCCCCTCCCTGTGTTTTTCCTCTCACACAATCTTCCCCTTTCTCCCTCCCCACTCCCCTCATCACTATGTCTCTTCTATCTCTCCCTGTGCCTCCTGTGCACATTAGTATTCTGTTCAGTCCCAGTCAGTCTAAGCAGTGAGGCTGTGGCTGTCTGCTCCTCTGGTTTGAACCCACTGGAGTGAGGCGCCCCAGCACGGCAGAGCGCTTTATTCATCAGTGTGTAATTACTCAAACAGACACACACATACACACACTCTGCTATATCTCTACCTATCTCTATATCTCATCTGCACCCCCTCACACTCACCCACTATCTCTCTTCCTCTCCTGCGTGGTGGTAAGTAGTGCTGCTGCACTGCGAGCTGCCCCTGAGTGCAGCCGGCTGACAGATTTCATTAGAGCTGTAATGCAGCCTGTCTCAGTGTCTGCCTTGATAAGTCCTACAGGACAATACAGACCCAAGACATCACGACATAGCACAACACAGGGCTCAGCAGCACGACACCACACAGCATGACAAAGCACAAAAAAAAGTAAAAGGGGAAAACACAGCATGACACATCACCCTGACAATCACTGTGGAATTACAACATAGCAAATCACAACAGCTTTATTTACCAAAAATAAATGATGAATATGTATCATGCCTAAATATTTTACTGTGAATTTCATGTGAAATCCACATATATTATAAACACTGCTTTATTTTCACTGAATACCTGCTGTATCTTAGTAATCCAGCTGGCATTTGTAAAGACATTCAAATGTTCAGTGAGGCAGAAGATGCTAATTCTCACTTCAATGCCAACTCAAGCAAAGCAGGATGCTTCAGTTCCTGCTTGGGAAACGTGAATAACATCAGTGCTTGCTGCAGGAGTCAGCCTACATGTTTGTCACTGTCTTGCAGTCGAGCCAGCTACCATGAAAAGAGGGGACGCTCTGAGAAACAGAGATCTGACCCTCGGGCCATCGCTGTGAAGAGTTTCAAAGGGTTGATGTTGTCACGGAGAACTGTCATGAGTCTTGACAGTGTGTGGACATGCAGTACAAACATGGAACGCGCACACACACACACACATACACACACATACACACACACACACGCACACACACACAGTGTATAAACTGTTCTCTGTCCTTGTTATCCCATGAAGCACCAGTTCACAGCCCTAGGCTCGATATTTCAGACGTCAGATCTGTTACCACATTGTGTGATCTCTGTCAGCTACGCATCACTTTCAGTACAGTCCTCATACGTAATTTGCACGTCCCCAGCTGCCACTCAGACAAGTATTGTCAAATGCATTATTTTCGTGTGACACCCTTGGTTACTGGGGTTAACTGCAAGTGCAATATCATACTCCTGCTCGCAGAATGTGCAGGTAAAGCTGCCATGCCATTGTTCTGACAACCCAAGAGTCAGAAATATTTCTCACAGGGAAAAAAGCCTGTTTGTCCGAGGGCACATTATCCCAAAAAAACAAAACCCACTGCTCCAGAGGATATAATACAGATTTTCCATGGATTTTTTTGCTTTCAATATTATTGGATTTTGACATAGATGTGATCATTTTAACCCAAGCCATGATCTTTCCCTAACCCTAACCAAGTTGTTTTTGTGTGAAATGATTCCTTAACTCCAGTGTTGACACATGAAGCATAATTATTTTTTAAGAAGCACATTAAAAAAGTTGTAAAGGGAAAAAGACAACAGAAGCAGCCTAATTGGAACACCTAACCATAAATAATGCAATGTGTTATCATTGGTTATCAGACACTGTTTGTTAGCATGCCTGAAAAAAAACCCTCTATTACTGAATTCTTCGATAATGTGTAAAGGCAGATGACGTCAGACCATCAGCTTTATTCCGTCTACATGGAACTAAATTTATACTGGATTTTGTTAAACCAAGTTTATCAAATTAATTAGTGTCTGTTTATCAAATAAATCATAAATTAACCTTTAGAAGGATTAGATGTTTACTGGTAAGCTAATTCTTCATCTGGAAACAGCAGAAGACCTTATTTGCCCCCTCATCAGTCACTTTAAATGTAAATTGACTCATCAGACTTTTCACAATCCACTCAGTTATGATAAATTCTTCATGTGTAACAAAGCAGAACTCGGATTGAATTAAATCATGTTATAAAAATGCGTGGATGTACGCCTGGCGGTGTTTCAGGATGTCAAACAGTGTCGTTACACATCTTATTTTAATCTAGTTCACAGAAAAACTGTTAAAGCTACATATCAGCTGAAATCCCTCCCCAGTTTTTTTTGTAGGAGTCATGCAAAGTCATATGTTAAGATTTAGGAATATCACCCGTGTACCGCAGAACCTAGATCTGTTTATCGAGCAATATGTTAACAGAGTCTGGGCATTTCAGACCATTACACCATCGGAACAATGGGACGAAGGGTGTGTCCCCGAACATAATCAAGTAGTTTTAATTGAGAAGACTATGATCTGCTTTTTTCCATTATGCAATGAACAACCACAATCACACAACACCAGCGGCCAGATGCTTTAAACTCTGTGTAAATGTGTAAAAACAGGTAGTCTTTCTGGCAGTTTTATTAAACTGTACGTACACCTGATTCTGTATTATAAATGTCATATCCGCACTCACAGTTAGCAATGAAGCCATGAGTGGAGCGGGCTGCCTGTGTATAGGGATCCAGCATAACAACTCAGGGTCATCTGGCAAACATACAACATGATTGTTGGATTTCTCAGACTGTAGTTTTCACCTGTTTACATCAATTCACTGTTTCTGTACATACAAGGCCGTTGTAAGACCCACTACGTCATTTATCCTTGTGTTGCTAGACCTCCTATGAACCTTGTCAAACTTTTCTTTAGCAACTCGGATATGCTTCTGCTTCCAAGCATA
The DNA here is from genome assembly GCF_030273125.1 of Centropristis striata. NCBI lineage: Eukaryota > Metazoa > Chordata > Actinopteri > Perciformes > Serranidae > Centropristis > Centropristis striata. The sequence continues at coordinate 20,702,811 of NC_081523.1, forward strand.
CAGTTGTTACATTTGTCATTGAGTTCAAGTGGTGCTTAAGTGCATGATGTGGCCCTCAGTTTTGTCGGAAAGGTTGATCCATCATACAAGGAAAACTGAGCACAGATGGTATAGGAACAACACGTGCCACCAGCAGCATCACACTGGCTGCCCCACTGTACGAGCACAACATCTCCCGAATTTTTCATTGACAGCCTGTAGATCAACTTATTTGGAAGAGCACAAAGCAATCAAGCTGCCTCCTCAGATGGATACCTCTTTCTCTCTCTTTCTCACCCACATGAAACTCTTTGTATTCCCACAAAGCCTTTCTAGCACCGTGACAAAGCCATTTCCAGCTGTGGTCTCATGAGAGCGCAATGACGTTCTAGGACAAATTAGACACCCAAATTGTCCTCTGTGTGAAGCCTGGGGTGCAAGCAGCACTTGTTATTTGTAGGAACGATGCAGAATGTACTGCAGGGTTTCATTTTTTAAAATTGCTGTAAAAGTTGTTGCAGCCTCGCCTTAATTCTTATTTATCTGCCTGCTTTAAACAAGAGAGTCAGCCTTGGTATTGTTGGTATGCCATTAAGCAATCGATGACTGGTATGAACAAGCTAAAGGCATTCAGAGCAGTAATGATGATACAGGAAGCACAATGAAATGTTCTGTGTGTGGATGTGTGTACTCTTTTCTTTTGCTGCTTCATTCATAAATCAGCAGCTTGCCTTATATCTGTTTTCTGATTTAATGGGGTCATTTGTATGAAGTCTTTTCAAGGTTTGTAGATAAGTGCAGTTTGTCAACAAATTGCATTTGGAGCTAATAAATAATACAGAATAAAGGAGAGCAACACCAAATGAAAAACTTCTGTTCTGCCTGACAAACACCTTAGGAATTCACCCTTGGTTTCATTCTGGCTTTTGTTGCATGTCAGACATGCCTGGACATTTTCTGGCGCTGCAGCTCAAAATTAAGGCTAAGCAGAGGAGTCAACCAATCTTGCTACAACACAAACACTGAACTTTTCACATGCAATTATCATATCACAAACAGCCAAATAGCTCTGTATCTGTTGGAACAGAACTAATAGACCTCTCCATAATTAAGACAAACTAATTTAACAGCCTAGGGTCATGAATTGCCATAACTCTGATATTTTACAACTTGTTTACCCGTTTTCTTATTCAGGGTTTTCCATTATAGGCCATTATAAGGATTAAGCACAGCATCAAAACCCTCTTGGGCACCACCTAAACCGAATGAATGCAGAATTGATTAAATAAAATAAACTATAGATCAAATGGTTTAAGTTGCTCCCCAGTGAATTTTTTCTTTGTGGTTTTTACTTTTCATTATCTGCTCTCACTTTTTAGTATTTTTTTGTACCCAGATATGGTAGAAATACCATACCTTTTTCTTGAGGAAAGACCCAGAGACACTCCATCAAATATATACACTTAAGTCTTCTACAGAGTTATAGGAAAAACACTGTTATTCATATTTATTATATATTAGTATGTAAGTTAGCAATTCCTTTAAGCGAATATGCATTTAGTTGTCATTTAATGGCCAAGGAGAGCACAAACAAGTTACAATAAACACAAATGTGTACCCTCAACATCCTTCTACAACATTACATGCCCTCAAAACACAACAGGTAGTACAACACTCAATTATTAACGTTGAAGTCTGAATTAAATATCAAATAAATCTGTCAGTGACTGCAGCTGCATCATCAAATAGAAACCTGGCACCGTACACAGTTCTTCACACCACAAGTTCAGAATGCTAAAAGGATATTGTTAGTGTGAGCACATCTGCAGTCTGAGCTACAACCATAAAAGCAAAGTCTCCTTTATTATCACTTCCTCATTCTCAACATCTATGTCCTTTCCTTTTGTGAAGCACTTTGTGATGTCCCCTCTTAAAAGGTACGACATAAATAAATGCACTTACCTTCTACACAGGTGCCTAAATATGGGGCTCTCCCTCCCCTATCTTTATATAGAGTGTGGTCAATTTGAGAGCATGACTCACTTTGTAATTGTTTCCCTTCCAAACCCTACAATCGCACTAAAATAGCCCCTGCTTGCATTTAACTTTGGCCTGCTTATGCTCAAACTGTATGCTTGCAATCAGTTATACTATTGATTGCACAGATTTCCTGCACATCAGCTTCAGCCTTTCTCAGATTTGTGCAATCACCCCAACCAATAGACATTAATGCAATTTGTTTTAGGTGCAAAATAATACATTGGTGACCTTGTGGTATATAAGTGTTTTTCAAAACGAATTATTATTAAAAGAACACACTGCCCCAATGTTATTTAGTGTTATGCATGTGAGGGGGATATAATTTCACTGAGATGAATGTAATCTGTTTAAACAAGATTCTCTCTATTAGTTAGTTAATGTATTTAGGTTAATGGCAGGGGTTGAGCATGTGTAGTACTTACCGTGGAGGATTGCATTTAAATTGTGATAAATTATAATGGAGTAAAGCAGGACCCAGTTCATGTTTCTCCACAGTTTCTTCCTTGTCATATCTAATTGGAACATTGCAGTTTTGTTGCAGAGAAAGTTCCAAATAATTGTATGTCGCAGCTAGTTGCAGTATTTCGACCCACACAACCCTTCCACACTAAAATAATGTCTAATCTCCTGAAAACAAACAAAAAAAGCCACTGCACTGTTTTTGTTATCCCGCTAAAGGCTCAAGTGCACCTGTCGAGGAAAACAGAGACAATGGGGAAAAACGAGCTCATCCATCAACTCCTCTGAGCCCTTCCCATCTCTCTTGCCCTGCTCTCTGCTTCCTGTTGTGCAGGAAGCGTGGCTAAATCCGCTCCACCCACTGGAGGATAAACACTGTGTGTGACAGAGAGATAGTGAGCAAGCGTGAGGGAGCAAGCAAGGCAACGAGTGAGCTAGTTGTTAATAAATAACCAAGCCAGATTCTAACCAAGTGTGGTTCATTGCAAAGCTTAAATACAGTCAAATTTCATTTAATAAAGTAAAGTAATAAAGAAAAGTTTTGCTGAACATAACACTCAAAGCTAGGTCACTGCAGCTGCACATTTCCATTGTAAGAAGCTAGCAATGGCTCATTAACTCAGGAAACAGTCTGACAGGAAAATAACCACTGGGTTAATTCAGCTTGCAGGAAGCTTTGTGCTTAGACAGCCAACTCTTTCCTTCTGGAAGGAAAGGTGTGATTGCTTACGCACTTTCTGATTTGCAGGTGCAGCCCCTTTAATGTAGCACAAACGTTTGACAATTATTAGTGTAAGAAGAGTAAGGTTGTTTTTTGCTATTAACCTATGCTGTCCTAAAGGATCACTTTACATAATGCATACATTAAAAATAAAAAGCAGCCAGTTGAGATTTTCTTATGGTTAATAAATCCTGAATCAATGCTCTCATTATGTAAAAAGTGAGGTTTTTTTTTTTTATTATAAGGCAGGGTAGGTACTATATAAAAACTGTGAAAGTAGGTAAGTCAACTGTCAATCATGACGTTACACCACCTCTCTATAGCATCAAATACATAATTGCCTAATTAGAACTACACTTGAAAGAAACACTTGAACACACATCAATGTGATAACTACCTAAAATGACAGCCATCCACTAGTGAAGGATAGGGATATTTAACTTAGCTTAGCTTAGCTGTAACTGAAGTGTTTGTTAAAACACAGTGACTTTGCAGAAGAGTGTTCAACGAACATTTAAAGTTTAGTTCCCCTATTGAACTGCACAGCACATCCTTTTGTAAAAACCAAGTCTAGAACAAAACAAAAAAAACGGGGCAGAGTGCAATAGGCTTTAAGAGCTCCGGCTCTAACAATAACATGGAGGAAGCAGGGTTTATGACCTATACTGCAGCCAGCCACCAGGGGGCAATCAAGATGTTTTGGCTTCACTTTTTATATTGTCGTTTTTATATGCAGTCTATGATCAAAAACATCACTCATCATCATGTCAATAACTGCTTGTGAAATCAAAGTGTCAAACTAAGCACTTACTCTGGCTGGTGGGCGGGGCTTGGTTTTAGCAAATTTCTTGTATAAAATATTTTTTCTAAAAACATCTGAGGTGAGAAATAGGCAGTGCAGTAAAATAATATTTTGATTGAGGAACATGACTTTTTCTGTCTCATGAATTATTGTCAGAATATGGTCACAGTCTGAGCAAATATGACGAAAAAAGTTACAGAAAAAGTTACCAACTGAAGCTTTAAACAGGACTTCTTGTCTGTGTTGCTACAGTGCCATTACAGTCATTCCCGACTGTTGTGGGGGTGCAGAGACATGAAAAGCACAGATGGACCTGACCATTCAGAACACAGTGACATTTTTACTGCTGTAATTCAACCATTCACAGCGGAGGACAATAAACAAATATCAGGCATGTTTGAGGAACCATGGAGCATGGGAAGACATGAAAAGAGAGATTCTCTACCAACTGGCAACCCAAATGCTATTCTGTTCATTTTAATTTATTTGTAATGCATTTATCTGTGATTTATCAACCACAGTAAAGCAATTACTGCTTTGTACAGTCACATGGTAAAGTGATGCAGAAAATGTGCTTATCAGTTAGCTGTCTATTTAGCTTTCATCACAATCCTGGGCAGTTGAAAATGATTCAGCATAAACATGAGAAAAAGCTATTGAAGTTGTGAAGAAGTGTTTAATAATGGTCCCACAGCTGAATAATGAGCTGTCATTTCTGCTGACGTCTTTCAGAGCCTCACAAAAGCTGCTCAAAACTGCACTTTTTATGAACCTATGTCTCCGCAATCTATTACAGGAAACAAAAGGAAACCTCTTAAGATGCTTTGTTAATATCCAAAGGTCCCCTCTGATTCAAAAAAAACTTGTGTCATGTGTCCCACTACAGTGAAAATTTGGCAAGCAAATGGCACACTTGTCATTTGGTTGCATTTACCTATCAGTACTGGGCACCTCAGTCTGCCACTTGTGAAGGTAAGTGCAGTGAATTTCAAAGTAATCTAAAAAAACTTTTCAGATGAAATAATTTAATTTACTGACTATTCTGGCAGAAGCTTGCTTGTTTTCTCATGCGGCTATTTATATTATCTGTCTCCTGAGAAATGAACAGAGTGACGCACATACAGTGCACAGCACTATACACATGTTTAGCCCTAATTGGCTTAGTATATAGCTTGCAGTTTTCCCAAGTGCCCAGCAGGTGATTGCTAAATGACTGAAACGACAGGTCCTGCTGTGAGGCTTCTGCGTCATGCCATCGTCACCGTTGCCACAATTGCTTTAAGCTGCTCAGAGCAAATCATACACTATTCAACACTCTCCCATGTAATTATATTTTTCACCTTCAGTGACACATTACACATCTGCAGGAAAAGGACTTCACTGGGTATAATCAAACCAATTTGTGACTACTTCACATTGTGGGGATAAAAGTGGAAAGAGTATGAGTAAAAGTATTGCTGTACTATTTAAAGATAAAGTAAAGCACAAATTTAAAAAAAACTAGTTGATGTAAGAGTAAAAAGTGAAGACATACGATACGATGTAATTAACAGCACATTTTAGCATTCAGCACTAGCCAGACCCAGCATGCACATGTTATTGTAACATCATGGATGTGTTTGATATGGGTGATTTAGCATCCATACTCAAGAAATGACTTTACATGTAGAATATCTTTGGACAAAGTAAATCTAACAAAGCAGAGATAAAACTCCTCCTCAATCTCTGGGGAATAGCTTCCACCTACTCATATTTTATATAAATATCACTATGCCTATTGTGAGCAAACCCATGTAGACTTTTAATCAATCATGCGACTATAAAAGCACTAAGGCCTGAGGACTACGGTCCTGTCCACTTCACTCTCTGTCAGAGCGGCTCAAATGCTGGTGGTGTAGTATTACAGCTTGTGGACTTAGCCGATACAGTACAACACAGTTACTAAACTCACCATGTCTCCTCTGTATTACATAATCTTTGGGAAGTAAAAGCCTATGTATATTTAAAGACATCAGTCCCTCGAGGCCCATGGCAGTAAAATTTTACCGGCCGAGGCAGTGACACAAACAGTGATGCTGAAGTCAGTCTTAGTCGTATAACGTTGTCTAGCCAATGCGTCAGAGGGGAGATACATTTATTTTGAGTAGCAAGGAGGGAGAGAGAGAGAGAAATTGTCATACGCCTACAGTTTCGAGTTAGAATTCTGCTGCCAGCTGGAAAATAGTCTACCTCCTATGAGTGGACACGAAATCGTAATTTGATTTTGTGTGTGTGTCTTGTGACTGGGGAGTAGTGACATCATCTGTATGTAGGAATCCAGATGAGAGAAACTGTCAGCTTTATCATCTAATCAGACTTTCTGAGACTAACGCATGCAGGCTGACTCAAAACCTAGAAAAGGATGAAATGATAAAAATGCCTGACAGGCGCTTTTAATGAACAACATGGAAATATGCACTGTGACAGGCTTCGTTCCCAGGCACTGAATCAAAGATAACATCATTGAGAATCCTCGACTTGAACTATCGTCTATTCTTGGTACTCTGCTTGAATTGCAGTGACAGCGACAAAAATAAAAGACAATAATTACGGTGCTTTTTGCAGCGCCTCCGAGATGCCGAAAATACTTCTACATAGAGTTTGAAAAGGTCTTGATGTGTGTGTGTCTGTTTCTGTGTGAATATTTCTCTCTGTATTCCTATTGGAGATCTCTGAATGTTGAGACCAATGCATTAGGCTGATAGATATCTAATCCCCCACGTCTCACGGAAGATAGCTGGCGCCCACCTTGTGACTTCAGACACACATGCATCTCCGCATGGTATCTGGGTATCATTATCTTCCTGTGGTTTTTGACAATGAATCCTCACATTGGGAAACATAAGAAACAATGAACAACAGTTTGTTCTGCCCCGAGATTGCAGAGGCAGATTGCAGGTAGAAACACTGCAAGGCACAGGGATTGCTCAACTACATAAAATATCTTCCTCATTCTTGATAAGGGAGGACTCTGAGGCGTGTCCGGACTTGTTCATACTGTTGCAAAGGCTTGCTTGTGGACATGATTTCCTATAGAGAAGGTATTTGTGCTTTTGAAGGGTAGTCAAGGAGAATGTTTCCTACCACTCTTATCAATTATTGATAGCCCAGAGAGCTGGAATTGTTCGAGAAAAGTGCTGTAGACTGTATCCAACAAAATCCACAGGCAGATAAAGAACATGAATTTATTCTTCAATTTTCAGCAGTTGTTTATTTCAATTCAGGGCCGCAGGGGGTTTACCACAACACGTGTGTTCGTGTGAGTGTGTGTATAGTGAAAGAAGACAGAGACATGAGTTATCCCTCCGAAACTATGTCTCAACACACCCAGTTCTCCAAAGACACCCACCTCTCTCAGCACAGTCATTCCTGTGTGGATTCACAGTGGTTATTATACCTATACTCAGTGATGAATGATGTATTCTGGGCCTTTACTTAGGTAGAAGTAACAATACCACACTATAAATAACCTTTAACCTCTTACAGGTAACGGTTATGCCTTCAAATCTTTACTGCACTTCAAATGAAAGTTTATTAAATAACTACATGTAGAATAATTAGCAGTACATATTATTTAAAGCAAGATTATGCAGAATTTATCTTCTTTTATGTCAATTAGTGTAGTTAATTTCTACAGCGTTGTCTTGAACATAAACAACTGTACATGAGCATTTGATTTGGCTTGCCTTTGTCTGGCTGCTGAACAGGCTGCTCCCCTGGGCCGCCTCCCATTGTGACAAAAACGGCCTTTTTTTCAAACATGATATTTTTCAAACCTTCTGACCTCTCTCTGAGTCCACCAGTATGCTTGGTTAGCATAGGGCCATAATGATTTTGAAGATGCAATTAAATTGTCAACAGGTTACCTAATGTTGCTTTAAGCATTAAAAGTTCATATTCATTATTGCTAATTTACTAAGAAGTAGGCAGCACTTCAGTGTTGTAAATGTTGGGGGTGGATTTAATTGGTGCATTCAGTGTTAGGGAAGCTACTTTGAAAGCACAGCTTTTGCAAGCTACCAAAGTAATGAAAGTAGTTAAACTATAGATTTACAGCAACTTATAAAATGTAGTTCAAACGGCAAAAGTAAAGAAGATCTGGGCGTCCCGGTGGCTCACTGGTAGAGAGCGTACCACTAAGGCTGAGTCCTTGCCACGGCGGACCCAGGTTCAAATCCAGTCCGAGGTCCCTTTGCTGCATGAATTCCCCTGTCTCCCCCTTCCATTCTATCTGTCACAATAGAATAAAGCATGAAAAATGCAAAAATAACAACAACAAAAAAAAAATAATAATAATAAAAAACCCCAAAGAAGATCAAATCGACAACTTACATGTGATACGGTAAAAAAAGGAGGAAAAAAAATAAAAGAAAACAAAAGATGTCACATACCAGCAAAAAACTTGGATGGAATTAAAAAAAACCCCAAACATTCCATTCATTTTATGGCACGAAGTTTGTAGTTTCAGTAGTCAAACTTAGATTTAACTTAAATTTAACTGCCTTTGGTCTACTAGAAAACTGCTGCAAAATGTAGGAAACTACCAGTTTAAATACATGTTACTTCCCAACACTGGATGCATTCAACTTTAACAGATCATTTCATGAGAAACTAAATCATAATCTGTAAATAATTATAGCTATAAATGTAATGGATTAAAAAGTAAAATACTTAGATAATCATAATTGAGTAAATGTACTTTGTAACATTTCACAACTTCTTATAAGGAATCATGTTGAAGAGAGATCAACAATTACAGACACATCTTTTGTTCGCACAAGCTGCATGTCTTTGAACCAAGACAAAAAAATGTGGGGAAAAACCCCACACATACGGGAAAACATAAAAACCTCATCAGTGACGGAGTTGAGGTTTTAAATCCACTGATTCACTGTGCTGAAGTGAACCTGTTGTGTAAATCCTTGCCAATGCACATGACATCGCAGCTACATTTAAAAGGTGTTAGTCAAGCCTAGATCTGGGTCTGCAGGTGGTCTTTTTGTTGACACACACGCAGATGCACAGACAAAACTTACAATTACGGACAGTCATCACATCACTCTGAAGTGAGTGTGAGTAAAGCTGTTTGTCTGTGTTGCTGCACTTAGCCGGGGTAGTCACACAGGTGAACTAAGTACAGCCTTACAGTGCACGATGACACCTGCTCCTTGGCATGGAGAGTAAACTCATCTGGAAGGCTGACTGCAAGTCCTTATATGGATGTTAGAATAGACTGCATAACCAAAACAAACTTTTCTGTACATACGTGTTAAAAATGGAACTAGTGTTTTGAAAATAGTCACTTTGTTTCATTAACTCAGATGATTTCAGTCTGATTTGTAATTATTTATACCAAGTTTGGAATATGTTTCCTAAATTAGTATGACAGGAGATCAACTCCTCCATACCTAAATTTAACAGTTGCCTTTTTAAACATGTAACATTGTGAAATGGTTGCAGGATTTAAACTACTGTATGACACCCACACTGCAACCAACATGTTGCAAGATTAAATGCTATTTGTCAGTAAATTTAATAAATATCTGCTGTGTTGTTGTTTTGACTTTCCTTCTATTTGTCCCACAGGCCATATTTAACTTTAAGGATTTGCCAGGCTGCTTATTATGAACCTACTTTCTATCACACTTAATGTCCTATTATTACACGAGAGATCATTTAGAGTTAGTAGTCCACCTCCTCCCCCCTCTCCTCTCCATCCCTAAACTCATCTGGCTTATTGTTCCCATTTCGTCTGCCAGGCCAAACAGAGGATATCCAGTAGGATGTGTTCCTGTTCACTTCCCCCTGAAAGGAATACAAACAGTGACAACAGCTATTGTCCTGCCCAATGGTTAACAGTAAATGGCATGACAGTTCGTCAACAGTTATTGTGTCATATTTGGCCAGTTGCAGGTTTTTATTCATAAACGCAAGTACGCATCAGTCCTGCGTCAGTCATACTCAATCATTCATTAGTGCCTTGGCAGCTTCTGCAGCCAATTATCTCCATAACAACCAGTAAAAAATAACTCTTAAACCTCTCAAAAAGCCCAGCTCCATTCCAAAACCAGCTAATAAAAAAGCTTAACTCATATAAACAGATGTAGTCACAATGTACCACAAATGAGTTGACCTTAATATTTTTAGCAAATTAATTAGATTGTAGTTGATGGTGATTTGTTGTAGTGCTTGAAGTTTATTGGAGTTAAGGCTAAAAATAAAAGGACATTATATGATAATAATGTTTACATAGCCACATGCTTTTGCAAAGGTTTTATCTGGGTGGACACTTCCTGTGGGTGTCTCGAGAGTAACAGTTAGGGGAGTGTACTGCTGGTGCAAAATGAAACAAGGACGATACAGAAGATAAAGTTTGGTAAACAAAACTGAAACAAAGCAAGTGATAAGAGCAAATTGCCTTATCTGAAAGTGGGAAATGAGAACTGATACTGCAAAATATGCTGACTGTGTTAAAAAACAACAAGCAGACATTTGAGCAGCAACCTGTATGTTCAGCACAAAGCCACAAAAAAGATTGTATGGTGGTATTCCCCTATTACTTGGGCAGGCACAAACTGCAGTGAGAAATTGCACTAATTTGGTGAAACTGGATCATATTTTATGGGATTTTTTTTCTAGTTTTCCCACTGATGTCCTCAGCTGCTTTGACTGGACTCAGCTTCAGCATTTTGTGCCCCATGGTTTCAAGTGGCAGACCTGGAAGTTGTCATTCCATTACTTCAAAGCCTGGCTCTGGGGGCTTGGTTTACACCTCTAGCAGAGGAGTTTTGGACCGCTGGAAGGAGGAGGTTTTCAGGCCAGGGTAGGGGAAAGCCAGTGTTGAGCTTCTATGGACATCATAGGAGAGGTGAAGAGACTAAAGTGGAATTTAAAAAAAGCTAACAAGAGAAAAGAAGAGGGGGACTATGCAAGAGGCTGCCAGATAAGAGTATATTTCACATTGGCTTTTAATTGTTGCACTAAAAGTTAGTACATCTTGTGTTGTTGCACTTGCTTTATGTTTAGCTGTGTAGCGAAGGTGACAACTAGTTCTTGATCACAAGAAATATAATAAAAACAAATGCATGTGTACAGCTGTTCATATTTACAAAAGCACTGTAGAAGTGAATTGCACTATGATACTGTAGGGGTCACAGCCTCAATTTGAAAATGTTGTTTTCTGGCCTGCCAGCAATGACAGGTGTTGAATGTCTCAAAAGACTTGTTTGTAAGAAGGAAGACCGCTCTGTTCTGAATAAATTGTTGTCACAAATGTACACCGAGAACTTTATTCTCCAGTTTTATGAAATAATATGGTCACAACCAAGGAAGTGTGCACGCAATACAGGATGACTAACAGTGAGCGGCCAAGTAAATTGCAGCTGGGTGTTTACGTGCGGGCGAGGATGAGAATACCAGTTGCCATGGAAACAGTAGTGTGTCTCCCACTCAGCTCAATGGCAGAGCAAGTGGAGACTGCCGATCTATTACCAGAGATGATGCTCTGATTGGCTCTTTGATGGGGCTGTCAGATGAATCCCCGGAAACACTGCCCTATATGCTAACCTCACACCAGACTCTCCCATTTACACTTTGTCCTGGCTTTTTTTTAACCGCTGGCACATGCAGAGAGATTTCATGAATGAGAGCACCTAGACACACAAAAGAAGGCAGCAATATGTTGAGCAGCCAGACATGATTGAAGGGAAACTGCTGTCTGTACAATGTAAGAACATTTCATTCAGTCATTCTGAAAGCAGCTCCAGCTGAGATGTTTTTCTTTTTTCCTACTTTAAAGTGAAAACATTCCGCTGATGTAACAACATGTGAATGAGAAGTAGTTCATGGTCCCTCTGTATTGTGAAATGGTTATGTCACAGAGAAGGCATATTTATGTGTTTGTCTCTTTTTTTCCCCTGTCCAACACCAGCTGCATTGAAAATGTTTGTGTGTACCTGTGGGTCCTGAAATGCACTCGGAAGCGTCATCAAAGTTTAGTGGAGATTCATCTTCCCCCAGCTGACATCATGAAGCCGTTCCTCCTCCATCTGGCACCACAGTCCATTTGTCCGCCTCTGCATCTGTCCTGCGCATGCTGGGAGGACAGCAATTTGGATAACGTTACTTGTGGCATTTACCGTACCAAGGCTTGTCACAGTGGGTTCGGAGAAATACCAAAGGTGCATGTCACAGACCTTTTATTTCACTGTACAATCTCTGAACAAACTTTATGGTATTCCAAACTTTTTTGACTCCATGATTTTAGTTAATAAAAAAGGGATTTGTTGTAATAAAGGAACAAAACAAAAGATCACCAAAAGAAAATAACTTCTGTGGAGCTTTACAGTGCACAGAGAGTTAACTCGGGAGGGCTGATAATATATAGTTTGCAGTTTTATTGGCAATAAAATGAGCAGGCAAGTTGCGACATTGTGGGAGCTATAAAACGGAATCAAGCCATAAACCTTGTATCAACAATGTTGACACATATTTAAAAGAATATACATGATTTATATGTTGTATTTTTATTACAAAAAATACTTCTGCATCTAGCAAAGGTGGCAGAACGTAAAGCTCCATCATGAGATGAACATTAACATTCAGCTGTTCACTTGTTGAGCAACACAGCCCCACCTAAATCCAAAGGGAGATGGTGTGTGTGTGTGTGTGTGTGTAGGATTTGCTTTGTCCTTCTATCTCTACTGTGAGTCACAGGAATGAAACGCTGCTTTCAAGCCTCTGGAGTTTCCTCCCTCCACAAGGCAGGGCTGTATTTAAACACTTGCCACACTTCACAGATCTTCGCTAAATACCTTGCTTTCCACATGTAGTGACACCAACACTGCTCAGCTTAAATAGCCTTTGAACCACGTGCCAATAATAGTTGGTGTGATGGAATGATGGGAGGAGGACCACACATTTTTCTCTGCTGACGACTCAGCTTTGCACATATTATGGTATAACCTTTTAAGCATATGAATGCACATTATAGAAAGGTCTGTAAATGAATATAATTACATGTTATACGATAAAAGGTTGTGGTACTGCATTGTGTCAGTAGTTATAGAAAATGTCCAGTGGGTGAATCCATTATTATATATGATATAGTCAACATTAAAGTCATTCAATTAAAATTTCATGCTAAAGTAACAAGTATTATCTCGCAGGTTTGCAATTTAAAAAACCATTGTGGAGACTTTATAGGGCAGCTATAAATCAACAAATAAAATGGGTCTAATTGTATCCTTGATAAGCAGCTAACTCTCAGACAAGTTGAAACTTTGTGAACAGGAATTTATGTAGTGAAGAGTATGAGTAGAGTATGAGATGGGGAACTTCAGAAAGTCACAATAGCACACCCTTTAATTTGCTGGTTTAGATGGAATGCAATTTCTACGTTGTTGCAGTGATCCAAAAGAGGAGCTTAAACAGTAATTATCTCCTAACCCAGTGCATTTCAATGATCATCTGTAAAAAACGACTATGTTATAATGACAGGATGGGATGCTTTGGTTCCCACAGGAATTGCAAATTGCAATTTTGGCCTAACAAACCAAGAGACTTATATAATATAATAATAAAAGCAAGGGTTTTGACCTTGATGAAGTGTATGTGTATGTCCTACACAAACACAATAGTACCAACCCAGCACCAGATTGGAGAAGCAGTACTGACACAGAAGCTAAGTATACCGCTAAGGATGGGTGTCCAGTGCCCACCTTAAAAGTGTTCAACATCAGTTTAAGCTGTTCGATATTTAGAAAATTTTCACCACTTTGCTTTCAGACAGCCCTGTTTAAGTCGATACTGGGTAAATTAAAGTCGTTATCTTTGCTCTCTTCAAAGAAACCAGACTCCATTGACAAAAACAGTGTTTTTATCTTGCAGAACATGGTAGTTGCTGGTCTGCTGCTGCCTTGTCTATATTCTTCATTACCACTTTTCCAACTATTCTACTACTTCACTTTCTTCTTTTGTATTCCTGCCTGCTCCTCCAAAGTGGGACTTTGCCAACCACCATCTACTGTAGGAAATACACTAACCATGCATAAGTACCTCCTACAACCCCACTTCAATGCTGGAATGTTACATTTTTGTAAAATATATCACAGCCATTGCATGTTCAATGGTGTTAAAAAGGCTCAGTGTGTTGGATTTTTCATTGCCCTGGCAGCTCATGCTGAGTTTTTCTCATTTTCCTCTCTTCAGTCTTATCTTCGCCCTTTTGTCTGCCCACACACAACCATGTGATGTTTTTATTGAAGAAGTCAGCAGGTCATTACCCCATTTCCAGGAAGTCACATTCTCTACTGACATCACGGAGGAGCCTGCTGATGCAGTAGGAGAAGTAGCACAATCCATTATTACAGAGACTGAACAAAAAAAAAAAATGAGTCTCTCGATTATAACCATCAGCCTGAAGCTCACTCATTGCAGATGACAGCTTTTGTGACAATCCAGCAGCAATGTGACAAAGGCTGTGTGCAACGGTTCATCTCAGGACACTCCAGCTGAGCTAGACTGCTGTCTGAATGAAGAACACCTCCATCACCTCCATTTAATATGACACAAATTCCAACCAGTTAAGTGATGGTTGCAGCTTTGAAATACACAAATGCAATCAATATATAAAATTTGCACAGTCCTTCATGTTTAGGTTTTAATCATTTACAATAAAACACATTTCACATTTCAGTTTGGTTCATGTCATGCTCTAAAATGAATCACAGCAACACAGCCTGTCCCTGAGCTCACAATGGACATGATGAATATGAAACACATGACTTCAGCGCCTTTCTGAATACAGCGTGGCTCCATATGGTGCAAGCAAATATCCTCATTGCGGCTGGGCTTTCTGATGACGACCAGTACACTGTATAAATGAACAAAACCAAAAACTATTGTAGCAATCCAAAAGGTTTTTCTTTCAACCAGGCAAAAACACTATTAATTATACTTAGAGAGCTGATCGTAGGAAATAACAGGAATCAGATCAAAAAGCATACACAGGGGCGTTCCCAGTGGCACACCTGGTAGAGTGCGTACCATGGAGGCATTGTCCTCGTAAGCGGGCGGCCCGGGTTTGAATCCGACTCGGAGCCCTTTCCCGCATGTCTTCCCCGTTGTCTCCCCCTTCAACTCTGTCCTATCAATAAAAGCCCAAAAATGGCCAAAAAAATATCTTAAAAAAAAAAAAAAAAAGCATACACAGTACACTAATGACCATAAGTGGCCACTGCATCCTACATGGTGACTCATGCTCAGCATTAGATGTGCTCAGACATCTAATGCTGAGATGCATATTAAATTTAAATGATTTAAAATTTGAGTGTTCTATAATTTGTTTTTTTCTAGACAGAATAAAATGAGATTTTTTAGCAAAAAAGAGCTTATATTTGTATTTAAAATACTGAAAATATATTGTGTAATACATGCACATAACTGCGGGATGTAAAGCAGGTATGTAGCTTACGTAACTTTAAAAAGTAAAGTAGTTACAATGATGACGTAAAACATGGCACACAAAAGTTGATTTATGTTACTTCAGATAGTACCACCCGATGCATGCATGCTACATGTACTTTTTTGGGATTCATACTCTGTATCCTTGCATCCTGCTTTGCTACACTTCAAATTGGCACTTCCGCCTTTTCGTCATTCAGGGTTAGTACAACCATTAGAGGGCGCCACTAACTACAAACCTAAATATGGGTCATATTTTGGGGAGGACAGACACTTGCAGAGATGGGCGTTGGACTATCTAACAATGAATTAACCATCCATCCATTATCGTTAACCGCTTATTTGCACTCGGGCCGCGGGGGGCTGGAGCCTATCCCAGCTGACATTGGGCGAGAGGCGGGGTACACCCTGGACAGGTCGCCAGACTATCGCAGGGCACATAGAGACAGATAATCTCACACGCAATTTAGAGTCACCAATTAAACCTAAGTGCATGTTTTTGGACTGTGGGAGTACCCAAAGAGAACCCACGCTGACACGGGGAGAACATGCAAACTCCACACAGAAGAGCCGCAGGCGGGAGGCGAACCAGCGACCCTCTTGCTGTAACGCAACAGCGCACCACTACACCACCGTGTAGCCTACAATTAATAAACATTTAATTAAATTTGCGGTAGCCTATCTTGCCACAATGGACTTGTCTGGCTGGTTTTATATCAAATAATCTGCAGACAAGATCTACATGGTGGATTGATATGTTGTTCACTGTTTGAACACCTGGACAGAATCAAAATATGTTGAGAAGCAAACATACATATTCCTTCTTACATGCTTGAACTCTTCTTGGAAAAATATTTCTCTAAGTTTGCACTGACATCTTTGTAACTTTGACTTCTGTGCATTGCTCATCTCTTTAGTCGATACTGTAGGTTAGGAGAGAATGGGCAGAGCTACAGTCATCCCAGCTCCCTCTACAGTACATCTGTTTTTGTCCACATAGTAGGAGGAGGAGTGTTGACATTTGATATGCAAAGGCTTTCTAATCCTCCAAGTGCATCCCAGTGTGTGCATGTATCAAAGCACGTTTTTTTCTGGCAGAATATGCCTACTATCATTTTTAATGCCAAACTGACTCACTCCTCTGCCTGCAGAGAACTTTATGATAGACGCAGAGGTATAAAGATCCCCTTTGTCACTCCAGCTTAGACTCATTCCCAAGCTAAGCCTGTCCACATGCACAAGACTTTTCCCAGTGTCAACGTGACATCACTGAGGAGCAGCAGCTTTGTGAGGGTGATACTGAAAACTAGCAGTTAAATCACGACAGTGACACTAAGAACATCAAGTGAACTTGCACTCTTTGCTTTTTTTTGACTCTACAGGGTATTCTAATTAGCTTATCTACGTCTTATGCTCACAGACGTGTAAAAAGTTCCCATGAGGCCAATAAAGCTGATCAGCTAACATTTGCTGACTCACTGTACAGATCCTGCCTTAACCTGAATTTTCGCTTATGGTAATCATTATAGGAGCTGAATCTAAATTGGACATAACCTCAGAGAAAGTGACACTTTTCCTCATGCTTGCCTGTTAAGAGGCAGCAGTCTGTTATTAATTTCGTTCGGCCCATTGCATCCATCGGATGGAGATGCTGCCCTCCTTTTCCGATGTTAGGACCACGGGTAAAAACGCCCTCAAAGGCCAAAAAAACTTCACATCAACAACGAAATCTATTTCTGTCTGACAGAAGCATCCATTCCAGAGGCCATTACTGTCAAAACACGCACACTCAGACCTGGAGGTGTCGTCATGAATAATTCCTGCTCCTTCTTCTTGTAGGCTACTTCCTGTTCTGCTTCTGTCTGTGTGGGTATGTTTATGCATGAGGCATTCATTATTGAACTCTGAAGAGCACGGATATTCTGAGTGAACATCCAAAGGGATGACTCAAACATCCATGTTTGACTTCCATCATTACATAAGCTTGGAAGGTGAAGAGGTGTTCAAAAGACAGCCGGATCACATACTCATGTGGAGAATAGAGCAGGAGATAAGCCAATCAGTCGCAAAAAAAAACACAAGTTGCAATTTTAGCAAAGTGTGTCAGGACACGAGCTGTGACTTCCAGCAAGGAGAAGCTGTGCTGTGTGATGTCTTTTTACGCAGCTTTCATTGATTTCCCACTCTCACAAAATTGGTCAGTGGTTGCTTGTTTCCATGGTTACAGTCAGAAAATGTAAAAGGATGTCTAAGAATGATAGCAGCTTCAAAAGCTCTGATGCAATCGCTGACATAGTACAACAGAGTCTGTCGTTTTATTAGTATGTCACTGTCTGTCCTTCTGCATTTCCAAACCATCCAGCTGGCCAATCTGTTGCTCAGTGCCCTTGTTTGTATGCGAGGTAACGTTCGCCCGTGTGTGCGTTTGTGCGAGACAAGGTCAGCCACATTGCCAAGAAGAAGACAAACAACTGGAGTGTATACATGTCCCTTATCGTGTATTCATCTCTCTCTCTCTGCACACTTCCTGTCGAAGTTTCAAGATAAAATACTTGCTTTGATATGGACCAGTGCACAGATATGAATGTACTTTTATTTAACTCTCACTACACTGTAGGGTAACTGTTTCTTGTATATGAAAAAAAAGAGCACAGTTCATTTTCAGGTTTGTCTAAGCGCATTAAAAAATCTTAAATCCAGGCTTCAGGCACAGAAAATGTAATAGCAGTAAAGATCTTTGGAGGCAAAATTGTGTTTCTGAAAATAAACATGAGTACAAACACTCAAGAAGAAGGACAAGTACTCAGGAGTGGATTTTTTTTAGAAAAGGCTCTTTATTATTAAATAAATAAATACTGCACTTTTTCTACACAATAAGTTATTTAGGACATTTTCTACCATGGTGATAATGGCTCTTGAGGGATCCTTAAAGGACACCTGGTACTTTTTTCCCCTTTCTTTAAAAATGTAATTCTCTCCCTCTCTCCTCCTCCCTCACATTAACCCTCTGGTTTCCAGCTCAATGTGCTGAGTCCATACATCATGAAAGAGGACAAATCACAGTTTTGAAAGTTAGTGTGATGTTACATTCCTCCCACTCACACACACACTCACTCACACATATAAAGAGCCAAACTCTGTAGCATCCACACACATTAGCAAATTATTTGTCTGCATTGCAGAGTTGGCTGTGACATACACTGTACATAATTTACAATATTTTACAGTATAGCCCTGGTTACATTCAGAGCATCAGTTTATGGACTCTACAAAACAGCATCAACCGTACTGTACACATTTAAGCTGGTGCCAGCCCAGCGTTCATCTTTACTTTCAAAACATCCCTCTTTTCCCCCCAAACATCTTGGGTTCACATTCGTACCAACATCCTTACTCCAACATGCTCCGTCTTTTCCATCTTCCAACAATCAACATACAAATGAGCCCTTTTCCATCCACTGCCATTGTGCTACATTTAATTTCCCCCATCCACAGAGTCTGTCCTTGTTTTTTCACCTACACCTCTGCTGAGTCACGAAGGTGCAACAGCGAGGAATGTTAATTAACTTCTCACAGGTCCATCCTCAAACTCGTCCTTCCCACACAGATTCTTTCCGAATCCTGGTTCATATGCAGCACTGCAGTAGCACGATGCGTAGATTTGTGTCGGTGTAACGCCATCCAAAATCATTGTGGGTTTAGCTGCATCTCTGCAGAAGCATGTTGAGAGAGTACACCATGCGCTCGCGCAGGTCGGTGGGACACCCAGACGTCAGCAGGGAGCTGAGTTTAAAGGTTTTGGAGACGCGGTCCTCATTGATGTATGTCAGCATGTACTCATCTCTCTGGCAACACAGGATGATCTTGGTGTGGTCGTGGTAAAAGTTGATCTTTGGAGATAAAACAAAGTGCATTTATTAGTTTATTCTCTACGAATCATGGGCAAATCCCATTCAGGCTATCTTTTTCATTTTCCTATGCTGTTCTGTGCTCCTCTGAGCATGCCCAGCAATGGCGGTGTCTTGTGATGGTGTGTGTGTTTACCTGGAAAGTTCCATCGTTAAAGAGCATCATGAGGGCGCGGTCGGACTTGAGCCACTGCAGCAGGTACAGTCTGGGCATGTGTGCATCTGTCATACTACCCAGGTCCCCGCCCTGAGAAAGCAAAAGAGCAACACAGAAGGATTAGACAGGTTGCAACCTGAAAAATACCATTTCTAATGCTTCAGGGGATGGGAAGACAAAAGACAGAGATTACAGAAAGGGGAGTGGGGGAATAGAGAGATTTACTTACATCCATGAGGTTCTCCTCCATGTAGTGGGAGAAGTACTTGAGTATAGTCACTTGGCCCACAAAGTGTTCAGGGACCTCACAAGTGGGGAAGATAGAGCGCTGGCCCAACTCTGCATAGTAATGGATGGTCCTGAAGAGAAAGAGAAAAGCAGATAAACACAGTTAACACTCAGATAAACACTACATACATTGATCAAACATGAATGGATTTGTTTGATATTTAAAATCTGCTGGTATTCTTGACTTGAATTTTTTTTTCTTTTGTTGAAATGAAGCCTGAAGGTTTATATGATTTTCTCACGTTAGGACAAAGAAAAGATAATTTACTTAATTTCCTCAAACACGTCAGGCCATCCCTTTAATTATGTCAAACCACTAACAGGTTCTTTAGAGCTCTATGTACTACTGCATGTTTAAACAAGACCTATCTATTGATGTAGTGACGAATAACTGTCAAACTGAAGGTGGAGTATTGTGAAAGGATTGAACGGTGCATACTTTCTATCTGGCAAGAGGCTCATGTGAGTGCCGTTGTTGAAGAGAACTCCCACGGTGTGATCAGACAATTGGTAGCCAAAGCCGTACTTGTTGGAGTAGTCCACCCATTTAGTCACCCATTGAAGACTGCAGCTATTTGAGCCTTGAGGAACGTCGTCGGCTGCAGGGTGCGAACACACAGGAAGAGGAGGATTAGAATACATTTACGAGGACAATTAATAAATAACTGACAAAATAAACTGTATAACTTCAAACAATTATTGACTTTGTTAAAAGTAGGTCAGGGCGAATAATCAAATTTTCTTTGTAATTATGATTTTGACTTCCATTATAAAGACAAGATAAGCAAACTGAAAATGATTCTGCCACATTCAGTTTTAATATATGTTTAGGAGTTTTTAGTAGGTTGTTGCAGTGCATTATAAGATATTTTATCTTATACATTTATTTTGGTCTTATGTATGCATTTGTTTTTTAAACAATGGATTTAATATTGTTTTTTCTGGTGAATTATTATCAGTTCAAGAAGTTTTCATTAAAAAGTTAATTAAATGTTTCTTCATTAAAAATTAATGAGTAATCTTAAGTCATCATGATCTCAATATTAGACCAAAATAAACAGAATGATGATTTTTTTTCTTCTCAAATGTCCTCCAGGTTCACTGTTCTGACATTTCAAGGTCAAATACAGATAATGAGCTTTAGTTGTATAACAAAACCTTTTAGTGTGGAATAATGTGATCAATAACCACATGAATAGGTCTCACCTTTAGGCATATTCTCCAGGCATCCCCTCAACACACTTGCAACAGTCTCAGCCACGCTTCCTGTCGTGCTGTCTTCCAGGCCTTCAGAAACAACAACAACAACAACAACAGGGGTCATGTCGGTGCAGTGCAAGAAAGTATTTGCACTCTAGCTGTTGCATTAAATCTCTCTTTAATCCATTTTACTTAATCAGTTTTCTAGTGTGTAATATACAGTTATATAACAACTGTTTCTGTCAGTCTGTGATCACAGGGCTGTGTGTAATAACGGGTGGTGAACTCACATTCGCTGCTGCTGCTGCAGCTCCCAAGACTCCCCCTGACGATCAGACGGATGGTATCTCGAGCCGTCGGGGACTGACTCTCCGTTGCCGGGCCAACGGGGCTCTCTGCAGATGGCGGAAGTAGACTTCCATTCTGAAGGTGAGAATGAGTGACGACAGGGGTGAGAATATGCAACTCTTCCTACTATGACTAAGCAGTCACCCACAGATGCAAAGTGGTTGGCTTAAAAGGTTGAAAATAAGTGGTTTTCAGTTGCTTTGAAACTGGGCTTGTTATAAAGTGCGGCACCAGAGTGACTCATTGGATTCTCCTCAACATGATATCTCAAATCTGCCCGTTTATTAAATGGCTGTGTGAATTATGTGCCTGCAACACCACCTACACTCTAAATTTCCTGTTTTGTGCTGAATGAATGACTGCTTACCTCTGAAATCTTTTTGCTCTGTTGCTGGCTGATGACCGTTCTCTCCAGGTCATGCTGCAGTTTGTAGATCTCCTCTTCCTCTTTGGTTAATTTATCTATCAAAGGCAATGACAGCAAACAAAATATTAGAGCATGACCTTACGTAGACTGGCATCAGAGCAGTGAGTGATAAAGTGCTTGTAATCATCTTATAAACTCGATTTTAGACGTCTCCTGTAGCAACCACAATTTTACAAAGTGAAAGATAACTGGCTGTTGTGACAAGTGGCGTTTGAAGAGGTACATGAGTGCTCTGTGGTTGATGTAATACTCACTCAGAGTCTCATAGTATTTGACCTTGTCTCTCTTCCCACCAAAGAGCGCAGCGGCAGCTTTCTTGAAGAAGCTCTTGGCTGGACTGGAGACGTGGAAATCTGGTGCTGAATGGCAACAGCTCGCCGGCAGACGCTCTGGACTGAAGCCCTGTAGAGAACCAAAGTGGGTCAGTGTGCGGCTGGTGGGAAGGGGGTCTGTGTTCCACTCCTACAGAGTGACATTTAGTGAGAACACACGGTGCAGACAGACAGGGAGGCGAAAATTGGTGTCTAACCTGTGTGAAGAAATCATGCCTCAGAATGAGGTCCAGGTTGGGTCGGTCCTCTGGGATCTTGGCTAGCAGGCTGATGATGAGCTGCTTAGCCTGTGCCGACAGGGAGGATGGCAGCGAATAACGTGCCTCTCTAATACACCTGTATGTCTCCTTCAGGTTGGTGGTTTCGAATGGTGGCCTGCCCAACAGCATGGTGTACCTGGAGCGGGATGGAGTGCAAAAGTGAGCACAAAACTGAAAGACCAAACAGGTATGCACAAGTCCATGAAATCTGATGCAATTGTGAATTTTTAATCTGATTATCTGTTATGAGGCTCTTATTTAATAATAATTTCTACCATTACATAACCTTTAAGTTGCCTAAACACTTTGCCTACTCACATTACACAGCCAAGGGCCCAGATGTCTGATTCACAGCCGTGGCCCTGCTTGTTGAGCACCTCAGGGGACAGGTAGTTGGGAGTTCCACAGATCGTCTTCCTCCTGTTTCCTGCCGGCTCCAACTTGGCAGCCAGACCAAAGTCCCCGACCTTCAGCTCCATCGACTCACTCACAAAGAAGTTACCTGTAGGGAAGAAAGGGATTGAGATGATGAGCACTTGATATTCAACCCAGGATCAAAGGCTAAATATACTACACAGATCTTCTGATGAACTGATCACAGAAAGAGGAAAAAGTGGGTGAGAAAAAAAAAATCCTCTCTATACAGAATGCATTGTTACAATTCTGCACAAAGTGTCTCAGCAGAGTCTCTGGTGCATAAAGATTCCTTACCAAGTTTCAGGTCTCTGTGAAGGATATCCTGTTCATGCAGGTACTTGAGTCCAGATACAATCTGTCTTAAATAATAACGGACTTCTGGCTCTGTAAGCACTTTTCGAGCCTTCAGGATGTGGGCTAGCGACTGCAAAAAGATAAAACATAGCAAAGGGGTTGATTATAGAGCGGTTTCCTGAAGTTACATTTTTCTTCATATACACATTTTACTCCAAAGACACAAAGTGATTTTATTTAATGTCATAAAACTAGTTCTATAGATCTGCTGCATCATACAATAGTTAAAACATTAGCTGTCTTTTATAGTAGGAGCACATTGAGTGCTGCCTCGTTGACTTTAGGTGCAATGCAGGTGTAATCCAAATTTGAAACACAGCAGTGGCCGGAACAAAGTACAGTAGTTTAAGACTTTAGTGTGGGACAAATAGCACTTACTTTTCTACTGCAGTATTCCAACAGGATATAGATGTTTTCCTTATCCTCAAAATGGTGATAAAAGTGCACAATATGTTTATGGTGCAGTACTCGGTGCAGCTCAATTTCTCTGTCAATCTAGCAGGGGGAAAAGACAAAAGGGTCACGATTGAAACAATAGGCAGTTTTGTTACATTTGCTGTCCAGACGCACCAGTGCGCACAGGCATCAGAGCCGCGCAAAGCTTACCTTCTCTCGTTGGTGAGGTTTGGAGACGCGTGCATGCGGGATGATTTTGGCTGCATAAACTTTGCTGGTAGAGAGGTCGGTCATCTCGTAGCATTTAGCAAACCCTCCCTGGAAAAAGGAAAAATACTGTTAACATGCTGCGTCTTCACGTTACGTGGTAAATCCAAGAAAAAGTCGGCTAAAGATTCTACCTTGCCCAAAACTTTCCCACGGCAGTAGCACTTCCCCGTGACGGGGTCAGTGATTATCCGGGCCATCTCCGAGGGCGCACTGCGCTCATCCACTCTCTTTCGCCGAGGTTCGCTCGACCTCTGCGTCGACTCACACATGCTGCTGCTGTTAGTCTGTTGGGGCGTGATATTTCTCTGTACTTCCATCAGAGGTGCTTTATCGTCCCGCACTCAGAATGCAGCCTGGAGAGTCCGTCTCCGAGGCTTTATACCCTGGCACCCTCCCCACCCCACTGTCTGCCGCCCTCTCTCTGACGTCACGGTGTGAAATGAGAGCATGAGGTCTGCCTCATATCGATTCCCTTGCATGTACATTGGTGTTGATGATGGCACGGACATGAAACCAAAGGGGATCCTGTTATTTAATAATTATTTTTTAGTTTTTTTTTAATGTCATTATTAACCTTATTATCAACTGCCATTCACAACAATAATACAAACCAACGTATTCTGTAGTTTATCTATGTTGTTAATGGAAGCTGGGTAGATGAATGGACCTTAAACATTTTGGTGCAACATATAATTAAAGTGGTTGGACGTCTGAGGTATTTGGTCGATAAAATATCCACTATGCAGAGGATAAACACTATCTGTATTCTATTCAGGCTCACCTCATCCTGTCTTCTTGCACCAAACTCAGTTTGGAGCTCTAGCACCCTCAGGTGGACATTTTATAGGTGGATACTTTTTAAAGTATACCGAACAGAAACCCGTTCCACCTTTGAAACCATGCTTATTAACGACTAATTGTATATATATATGTAAGACTTAATTAGTCATGGGCAGATTATGGAACAAAGGGCCCCTGGGCACGGATATGCAAAAGCCCCCGCCCCCCCATCGCTCCTACATAGAAACAAGACACACAGACCTTATAGTTGTTTAGCCCATTTTATGTGGATTGTTATTTTTGCCCCTTGTAATAATGTTGTGTCTCTTAGTCATAGTCATTGTGAGTCTTTTTGCACTGTTTTGTATCTCTTTGTAGCACCTTCAGTCTCTTTTTACTCATATTATGTTTCTCTGTGGTCACTTTGAGTCTCTTTCTGGTTGGTGTATTTCAGTGACATTTTGTAGGTGAAAGCTATGGAGGGCCCTGACACTTTGGGCCTGTGTCTGTGCCCAGTAGATCCGTGCAGTAATCCATCCATGTGTTTAGAGGAGTCTCAGCGGTAATATGAGTGAAAAGGTTGTAGAGGTGGCAATGCATTGGAAGTTTTGTGTTCTAGTGTATTTCAATGACCTCTGAACTGTTAAAAAATAATAATAATGTCTCAGTGTAGCACTGCGAGTGCTACACTGAGACAGTTTCAGTTATATGCAATACTGAGAGATTTCTCCATCAAAACTGCACAAATTTGTTATCTTAACAAAGATGTTGAGAAATCTTTACTCTGCATCTCTATTCAAATAAAATCACAGCCAGACATTTATGAGAACATGCTAAAAATGTTCAGGATGCTTATCTCTCTAAGTTATTAAAATTTTAATATGAATCAAAAACAAATCTTGTTTTTCATTTTCAAATGGCCTTGACTACAGCATATCAGATTGAAATCTCTTGTCTGACCACTTACAAGCAAGCAGAGGATGACACATGTATTCATGGTTCTCAGACTGAGGAGTCTATTTCTCTACCCGGTTACATATTCCATATGACCGAGAAGCATCAGGTGAAACAGGCCATTATTCTCGACTGCCCACAACATAAAAATATCTTTGTGTCTAGCCGGATTGTCTAGGAGACGAGGAATGCATCTCAGAATAGCCTTGAGCTGTTTTCCTTGAAGAACAACTAAACAAACAAATAATTCTATCTATAACCTCCAATAACCAATGTAGGACAACACTACTGAATAACATACAAATACATTGACCTCACTCCAAGCATGCTTTGGTTGATTAATGTTGATGTGGAAGTAAAATGAGTAGCTCTTAGAAAAAGATCTGCAGCTGTATTCTGGATAATTTTGTTAGATTGCCAGCAGGATGGCAAAGACTCAGTTTGTTCTGGCTTTGCTCTTGAACAACTACTGCAGGGGATCAGTGATGTTAAAATCATCCTGACATCTTGCTTAGTCAGAGTCCCTCTCATCCTTGCAATGTTTAAAGACATCTTTCCAAAGGATCATTTGTGATCGTTGCTCAGCAGTTCCTTTGCTCAAATTATTTATGATTATCTGATAATAATGTGTTTTCTCATCTCTATTTTTATGTTAATTTGTGGTCTAAGAAACAGAAGGGGGAAAAAATGCCTCAGTGCAGTTGAGAGTGACAAGTGAAAGAAAAAAAATAACCCTGAGACAGTGGCTTACACCAATGTTTTTGGCACATCTCTCATGAATGAGCGCACAGTGCTCATATTATAAGCAAAAGC
Organism: Centropristis striata; assembly: GCF_030273125.1. Classification (NCBI taxonomy): domain Eukaryota; kingdom Metazoa; phylum Chordata; class Actinopteri; order Perciformes; family Serranidae; genus Centropristis; species Centropristis striata. The sequence continues at coordinate 20,729,218 of NC_081523.1, forward strand.
CTGGTCAAGACCGGAGCCGACAGAGGATTGTTGTGGCCAGTTGGGGAAAGGAAAACGACAAGCAATGACATAAGCATCATCTGGAAGCTCTTTCAAAAGCTTCTCACCCAGGACCTCCATCTGTAAACCAGCCAGAGAAGGTTCAATTCGTTGCTCAGAAAACAAATGCTATGTATGCTATATGACCTATACAGTGTCAAAAGATCTGCAGGAAGGGAAATAAATCATATTTCATGGCTGGAAAACTCACCACTCCTGGAGCAAGGAATGCTGTCACATTGTTGTATGTAGATAAATCAGTCTATGACAGAAAAGAGACACAAAATATGATCGTATAACAATCATGTGTGAGGAAAGCAATTATTTTGTCAAGTCATACCTTCCAGAAGTCGTCTTTAACAAAGGTTGCATGGCCGGAGGGCACTCCCTTCCAGTGGGCCTTGCTCCTGGCATAGGCCACTAAAATAGAGTTAATCTCAAACCCTGTGCACTGGAAGCCAGCAGAAGAAGCCGCAAACACCTGGAAAATCAAATGTGATGGTGTAAAAATACAACTACAGCACAAGGATACAAAACACACTCGATTTACCAATCTACATGAAATAAAGTTTCAGAGTGAGATTTTCTCTCAGCTTTTGGCCACATGTGAATGTATTTTATTCAGAAACAATCACTCACTGACCAGTCTTCCATCTCCTGATCCCAGATCTGCTAAGCGACCCGTTCGTCCCTTGAGCAGATGCATAATGTTCAGTGTCTGACCTTTACTGGAGGGCAAATATGGCACCTGCACCACAGTACAAACATATATTGAGATATGACTTATATGACTACTTGATTCAAGTTGCAATACAAGTCTCTTTAAAACAATACTTCACCCTTAAAATGAATATTTTATATCTCTTATTATCAATACGTTTGTCATATCGCTCCCCAGTGAACAAGAAATGTGTAACCACTACTCTGAACATTGGCAAGGATCGACAGATACGATATGAGTTACAATCAATATATTGCAACTTTTTATTCTAATTTAATGGAATTAAATCAAGACTAAGAACACACACCACCATATGCATTAAAATCTGAAGAGTAGGATCTGCATTTATCACAGTCCCTGTAACATCAAACATCATAGCACTACTTTTTCCGCAATTTGTCTGCTAGTAGTTCCTGAGAATTGATACAACATCACAAAATGCTAAGTGTATCAATATTTTCTTACACTCCAAGTACATTGAAAGCTGTCTTACACAAGTGTGAGCTGGTTAATGTGAAAATATTTTAAATAGAATGATTTTAGCAAAAATACATGTTTGGAACTACGGAGCATACGCCTGGATAAATCTGACACTTTGACTGCACAAGTTGTGTGAGATTGATGTTTTGAAAGAGTTTTGCTTTTGTTAAAATGCAGCCGCCAAATACTTCAATTCCTCAAGAATGTACTACATTATTAGATTTCTTATTCGCAGTTGAGGCATGATGCAAGAACAAGAAAGTTTTTGTTGACAAGCTCAAGGTAACACGGACTGAGTCACTGATATAGGAATGGTCATTTTATGGATGCAGCATTCCTTTCATCTGTCTTTCACAGCCCCCCCACATATATATGCAACCTAAAATAAAACAACTTATTAAAATCTCAGTATAATAATCATGACACTACAGCAACATAAACTGCTCCCTCTATTTGAAAAGATATGCTTCATATTACATTTACTTCCGCTCATAAGTCAAGTCTTCTGAGTGCTGTGAACCTTGAGTCTGATCGCCCACTCACTTTTTAAGTGCAACACAATATCTGCTTGAATGACAAATTCTGCAGTCTCTAGCTGTGGTGAACTGGGTTTAATCTCTGATATTGTAAAAGTATATGTGAGATACAGTTGGCAGCAGAAACAAAGCATCATGTTGTTTATCATAAAAGGAAAACACATGTCAGAAATATATTAATCATAAGTGCAAAAGCAATTACATTTTAATAACTTTAGGTTGTTAGTATTAGCTTTAAAACAGCTTCTCTTTATGTGAAAATGTCAAAACAAATTTTGATCCTGATCATCATGTTTTCCTGTTCATCTTGTACCGACAGCGAAACAAAAATAGTACCTGATCTGATCCATTATGTTGCAGCAATGGACGAAAACCACTTCTGACTGATGTACTGTAGAAGACAGTGCAGCTCTCCATAAAACATACTGACAATTATGGACTTACCATTTTCTTCTTGCTAACATGGAGAAAAATGCTCCAAAATAAAGCAAATTATTGTTAGTGTGCAAGTCTTCACACAAACATGCAGCATCTGGTATTCGAGATGATGGGAAGAAGGCAAAGCAGGCAGCGAAAAACATAATGGGAACATTTTAAGCACCTTGAGGTTGCAGGGGACTTTGCGGAACCCAGGCACAGCAAACAGGCTCCACACTCCGTACAGGCCTGTGAGCAGAACACCTGTGCAGGCCGACACGACGGGATGGTGTCTGTTTGTAGAACAGCTCCTGCAATCGTCCTGCAGAATCACTTCAATGGAGTCCTCCATTGCAAACTATCATCAATGTGGTTAAAAAATACAGGAAATGAAGGGCAATTAATTAAGCTTATAAAAGGCTTTTTGTGAGGAAATATTTCTGAAGAGCTCTATATTATAATCTAGCCCGACCAAATATTGATTACTAAAGCTCCACAAAAGATGCATCCTAATTGATAATTGTGGTGTGCTTTTTGTTGGTATAAGGAATCAGTCGACCAGTCAGAGCCTAGCGGTGGGTGTTATTAGACTAGCCATCGACATTCATGAAAAATCACAAAAGTTGCATGATTGGTTTTCAGCAACAACTTACATACATTAAAACTCTTGAATCAACATTTGATCAATGACACAAATGTTAACTGCTCCAAGCAAACAGCACACATTCAAGATTTCCCCCACTAAAGAGACCCCCCCCCCACAGTGCTGAGTTAACATAACAAATTTTGTAATTTTACTTCTCCTAAACCTAAACCTAACCAAGTAGTTCTGTTGCCAAAACCTAAACAAACTACATTTCACAACAACTACCATGTGTTTAAAACTATAACTACTACTACTACCACCACTACGTTTAGGTATGAGAATGTGTTGATCTGCAGCTTCTGGTAGTAAGAGGAGACAACAACACCCTGACCGGATGTGATCGTATGAGGTGGACTTGCTGTAATAAAGAAACTGTTCCCAAATGAACCCAATCCTTTGGCATTTGTGTTCCTGCAGTTTTCTTGTTACTTATATTATATAGAAACTGACATTGACTAAAACCAGTTGATTGGCCAACCTCTAGAATGTTTCATTGATGGGTACAAAAGATAGAGTGTAATGTTTTTGGTCATTTTGGTGAAATATCTTTATTGGTGTCTGGTGTAAAAAAATATTCTGTAAAACACTTTTTCATCTAGATATCTCAAACTGTTGAATTTCATTTGGAAAGCTGTCAAGAATATAGTGCAAGGCTGCTCCATAGACTGTACAGATAAGGGTTGCTCAGGATAAAAATAACCAAACATTTTCCCTTTGTAAACAAATGCACCTCACTATAATATTAACAGGTCAGGAGGCTTCTAAAGCAACAGCTATTTGGATTTCGACCAATATTTCTTTGTCAATCATTACCACAGGGAATGACAAAAATATCACAGCATCTTGTCCGACAGCAGATGGTGCCACAGTGGCCTTTTCTCATGCAGAAACCTTCTAGAAAAGTTTTGTTTACCACTCTCAGCCCATGCTCTAAAACTGTCTGACAGCTTGTTTATTCGTTATTCTGTTATGTAAATGTTCTCGAAAAGAGGACCTCCACCACTAGATTATTATAAAACTGCTTCTGAAAGACGCAACACGCGCCTCTGAAGGAAATTATTTTGGACGAAAACGGAGCAAAAATATTCAAAAGTAAACGACCGAATGGATAATTGACCTACTTACGACCAAGATACACGCATGTAGCGTGCAGATTTGGCATATTCATGAAGCTCTAACACACAATACAAGCTAAACGTGTAGAGACAGAGACATGCTTGTGCAGCTTACCTGTCCCGCCCCCTCTGCTGCGCACCCAGATCCTCCACTCAAAGGGCAATCTTTGCACCACATCCCGCCCTATAACTTTATACACGCCCTATCAAATGTCTGCTCACTGGCAGATACAAGAACCCTGACAGCTAGAGACAGGATTTATTCAAGTTGTAGTCCTCGCTTATGTAATGTCTGTTATGTCTGTCTGTGGAGCTTCTTAGCGCACAGTGGACTATTATAAGCATGTCTGCTTCAGATGTGAGATGAGTAATAGGAGATGGTTAAGGTTAGTTATTAAAAGAATGCAGCTGCACACAGGAGAACCATAGCTGATATGAGCCCCTCACTTCCTGGTGATAATAAATCGCATTTGCACCTTTCAAATTAATTATGCAGGTGTTATAATAAGCCTAAAAGAGGGGGGCGATGTGATTACAATTGCAAAGATGCCCTTTTTTCTCCACTTCCGCCCTGGCCTCATCCTGCACTTGCTCCTATTGAAAAGGCCCACAATAATAATATTCATCAGCACTCAGGCCTCCTTTATTTGCTTAGTTCTCTGAAGCGGAGCTGGCTGCATGGGCGGGGGGACGGCAGCAAGACTGAGCGAGAGTGACGCAAAAGGAGAGGCCATTATATTTGCTTCCTGAAAAAAAATTGCACTGTCCAGCTGGGAGTTTATTATAGCTTCAGTAGAGGATTTATAAATAGAGACAAAATGGACTTGTATGGAAAGGTAAGATGCATGATTATCTATAATATATATATATATATATATATATATATATATATATATATATATATATATATATATATGGAGAGAGAGTGAGCATCATACGTTGAAACAAACCGATATTCAGATATAACTCAGATGCACTTAAGAGTATGAACGAAGGTTTGTATTGCAGTTTTATTTTAGTCTCTCTTGCACCGTGATGGGGAGCGTCTGTAGGCAATATATCAGGCTCATTAAAACGAACTACAAAGCTTTTTCCTCCTTTTCCATAGTAAATCACACAGCTGCTGACAGCTGTGCCGCGCTGCATGCTGAATAATGTAGTTTGATCTCTACTTTTGATCTCGTCATCAGTCTCTGCGCTCATACCCTGAAAAAACTACAACCCCCATCTTCTTGAACCTTTCCGTGACGCCAGAGAAACGCATGACACGCACTTTCCCTTCTGCTCGTGCTCGCCTCACGTGAGCCAGTCTCGTCAGCTCAGGGGCGCGTGCCACATCCTAAGCGGAGAGGACAGCTCCCAGGTGCTGAAATTGGTCGGCGCTCCAAAGAGAAAGACACACAGAGAGGGGGGAAGAAAAAATAATCACCGCCTGCATTAGACACTAATTCATACACCGTATTCTGCAAAAACAGGGACAGATACAGATAGAGCCGAGGCCTTCAAAACAGGTTTGTTCGTACAATGTCCTTAACGCGTTTCGGTACTTTAATGTATTAATAGTTATGTGGAAAAAATTAATTAATACATAAAATGACCTCCTGGACAAAATAGCTCGTCTAGCATTAGCTGGCATGCAGCTCCCAGCTCATCTACATCGTGTAATTTCATATCGGACCGTTGGTTTTATCGTGGTGTGTGTAAATACAAGCTTTGCACTGATATTTTTAAAAAGCGGTGTCCTTGCAAATACTGCCTCGGTGGTGTTTTTTTCATACACGGAAGCGAACAGAAACCCGGTGCAGGATGAACAGGATTGAGGTCCGGCATCTTTTTATAGCTGGATAGGCTACAAGGAGGCTGCCTATATTTGGTGTATAAGCGCAATGGCTTTGTCAAAACATTCACCTTGGAGCAAAGATGACTGTGCTCTTGACATCTTGCTCGTAGTAGGCTACTCTTGTCCTCTTAGGTCGCTGACGGCTGACAGCTTGCACGGAAATGCTCGTTAAGGTGAAAGATACATGCCTTTTATACAACAGCAGGCTATAGCAGTTTTAATATAGAAAGAGATGTAATGGCTGGTGAAATTTGTTTGCATCTATTAATAGTAACATTTTAACTGAGATGGAAAACTCTAGTTTGAAACGATTTGTTCAAGGATATAAGGATAGTATTAGAAGCCCCATCAGCTGATGCAGAACATCGGCTACTAGGTCTAATACAATATGGGTGTATTATTCTTATAATAATCCTTTAGTTTGATCAAATAATCATTTAAGCTTTAGAGAAGACAAAGTCAGCTTTTTAAAATCCTGGTTATCTAATACTCATCAATACAACAGCTTGCTGCGTTGGTCATGCTGGTTTGCCTGACACAGCCTTCTGTCACCTCTGATCTGTGGCCTGTACAGCAAGCTTGTACTGGATTATTGCAATATAATACAAATAATCAGTTTCTTATAAGCTGGGTTCACATCCTCTGTGTTCAACTCAAGGTGAAACTCTTAATGCATTCTTTTCAGTGCCTCTTTTGTTTGTTTTTCTGCAGATGGCTGCCACTCAGGATGTGAAAGGAAAGGGAGAGGGAGGGGACCAAAACTTTGATTACATGTTCAAGCTGCTGATCATTGGCAACAGCAGTGTGGGAAAAACGTCTTTCCTGTTCCGCTACGCCGATGACGCCTTCACTTCGGCCTTCGTCAGCACAGTGGGCATCGACTTCAAAGTAAAGACTGTGTACAAGAATGACAAGAGGATCAAACTGCAGATCTGGGTATGAAATATTAACATCAAAGCATTAAACATTTAGAAGTGAGCAGCAAAATGTTTGATTCCTGCTTAAAGCAGATGATAAAAGTGGTATATATCTGTCAAAGACATGTTATTTTTGCTTATTCTGCACAAGAGGATAACTTACTTATTTTCTGTTAGCTCTTGAAGAACCTGCTTTTTCCATATAAAACCTTCTATTTAGAAGCTAAACTCTATATAGGTTTTTAATATGATTTAATAATCTAATCTATGAAAGAAAGAAAACACATTTCTAGACCACAAAGCAGCAAAGTACGAGGCATAATACATACAGCAATCATGTCACAGTTTCTTCTGTCATGCCAACCATGCACAAATGTCCATTTAATTCAGGTAAATTGGGAAAATTTGCATGCTGAAACATAGTTAATGCATGGAAGAAACCTGTTTCATGTTGTCTTCCAAGGTCTCCTGGAGGACTTCCTAAGCTCTAAGGGGGCAGGGGCTCATCAGAAACGCCCAGCCCCCACATTTTCTCCGTCTTTGTGTTCTGAGTGACTCCTGTCTGTAAAAGGCTGTCAATCTTTACCCAGAGCCCACTTTCTCCTGACCCCTGCCCATATCTTTCTCTGTAGATCAATATGTTTAAAGGCCTGTGACAGATTGCAACATGATGGCTTTTTGCCATACAAAAAAGTCTTGCATATATAGGATCAGCTATGCATTAATTCAATTTTAGTAAGGGTTTTTTGTCTCTTAGGAAAGATCATGCTTGCTTGGTATGCTTGGACACACGCCTCTTTTCATCTCTTATTGTTTGCATTATGTTATATATACTACAGTCAAAGAATAAAATGTATATGTCAGGCTAAGCCTGTTTCACCATTTCAGCTTTCTATGTACATATATAGGTATATAAACCATTAAAGGACTCTAATGTAACCACATTAAATATTTTAAAAGATTAATTTACATAAAAAGGACATTTCATTCATAAAGTGACATTTTTCACCATGTTAAAAGATTGTTATATTACAGCAGCACATTGTCAAGGTATTGCACAGGAAAAGTGAAGAAAAAAAACATACTAAATATCAGCACTAGGGAAAAGAAATACACTCATTAAATAAAATAGATTAAAATAGCTCAGTATTGATCAATGTAGAATATGAGATAAAACCTGAAACCTGAACCTTTATATTCAATATAACAAACAACACACATATAGGATGTCTATATAATGCACAATATATATTATACACTATAATACACAATAAATATGACTACTACTACAACTAAACAACAACAAAAAAGACTTTTTATAATTCCAGTGTTTCAATTTCAGCGTCTCAATTCACAACAAATATATATATTTTTTTTATCTGTTAGTCTCCATAAAAACATGTGGCACATCAGGGGTGTGCCGAATTAATTGAAAGAAGCTTCAGGAGAGGCTATATTATGGTTCCCTTGGTTTAACACTCCATGATGTAAGTATGGAGACAGATGGAAGTCTCAACATTACTGACAGGAGACTAGTAAGTGTTAGTTTGGCACACAGCGGGGAGGAACACAGAAACAACACCTTCCTCAGAATGTGTGGGAAACTGAAGAATGTCTGAGGCTGTTTAATTAGGAGTTCATCTGAGCTGTTGAAGCAGATTGTCTTGTAATACCTCCGAGATAGTGAGGGGATAGATATGTAAGAGTTCCTCTTCTTCTCACTTCTTTTTTAAATTTCCTTTTGTGTGTTTCACCAAATGGCAAATTTGCTTCAGAGGTTTTGCTCTCTCATGTCAAAACAGTTGTCTTTTGCAGCAACTAGCCACCCCCAGACGTTTGCCATTTGCTAATCACATAAAGAGACAAAGAAAAAGCGCTCCGGCAGGATGTGAAAACTAGATCTGAACAGTCAAAATGACTGCCTAATCGGAGTAATGTGTTTTCATCCTTAGCAAAGACAAGCATATTCGGAGATTGCCTTTGTATCCAATTAATTGGCCTGTCTTTTTTAATTGGGCTCAAAAAGAGCTGAGACTTACAGCAACTGGCCATTTAAGGTGATGGCTATTGGCTCATGTCATTGTGGTAGTCGCACCATTAATCTGATGGAGATAAAAGAGTCAGAATGCATCATAGAGTTGTCCCTATCGTCGTATTAAATGAAGTACATCGCAGAGTGTTGCCAAGATGAACCCTCGTGAAAAACTAAAACTCACTTTACTCAATGAAGAAGAGTTCAGGTGCATGTCAGCCCCCGTTCACTACCTCTCCACTTGAAGCAGTCAGCTTCTTGGATTGATTTCTGGTGAGCTGCAGACTACAAGCTTTTCAAGGCGCTCCAATTCATGGGACTCAGCATTTTTTTCCCCCTTTCCTGCTCTGTCTTTTTAACTGAGAACAAGCGAGCCGGCTGTCTAAAATAGCCTGGAAATGCAAAGGTCATTGTCGAGCACATGGAAAGGAATCAATAGGCTACTGAAATGTCCAAGCCTCAGAATTCAGACAAGAAAAAAGACTGCATTTAACCTCAACAACATTCAGATGACTTATACATACTGTATCATGACTTGGTACATCTACAGTAACAGGAAAAAATCAATAAAACATATTCTTCGTTCTTTTATGCTGTTCAGAGCGTCACTCCACTAACGATGCTATTTATACAACACACTCTAGCTGCTGACATTATAAATGCACACATTCACATGCATCTTTGGTGTTATTGTAAACCGACAAAAGGTCCTAGCTGTGGCGTGTGTGGACGCTCTGCAGGCTGTGAGCTCTGTCTGTGTAGTGAAGGTCAGAGCTGTCCTCTGGCTATAACAGGCACACTGTTGCAGCCATGTGCAGACTGACAGAAAGCAAAACCACTGTGGCAAATACAATCCACTGCTGCCTGTCGAGCTTCTGTTTAACAAGAGCCAAGTGGAGCAGCCAGAAGTGCTCCATCATGACTCATAGAAGCCTGCAAACACATTTGTTGTGGGTGGAACAACACCGCAGTAAACATACAGTATAAACAGGAGGGACATCGCCGCGATTTATTATTATATAACGTACCGTAACACAACAAATCTCTTCATCTTGGAACAAACAACAAAACTCCTGAGTTCACGTTTCTCTTTTTTTTTCCTCACTCACTACAGAAGAGCTTCATCTGTCTGCATCAGGAGCCATTAGCATTTTCATTGACATCTCGTAGCAAAGGCTGCAGTGGGTGCTTGTTTCCAGGGTAATCTGTGTACAATGTACTACTCCTCGAATGCTGTGTAATCACTTGCTTGCCTTGCCTTTGAGCAATTTGTTCAGCCTTATCATGAACAGCAAGCAGTTTCCCAATGTTGAAATCATTTCATCTCTATTTTTAGCCACTTTTTCTATTAAATGCATGCCATGAGCTGAGCTCTGAATACTGCACCACAGTGTTTAACACAGCTGAGCGATTATTTTATCGGGGAGAGAAAAGAATCAATCACATCAGCCAAAACTGAATCACTGTTTTTGGCATCTTATCAATGCAAAGCCAGTGAGGCAGTTAGCATAATGATTATTTCCACATCGCGAACACAACAAATGTAGCCATAAGTGATGTAGATGTAAAAATGCAATTGCTAGATTGTGCTCAGATATGAACTGAAGAATATCATAGTCATGGATGAATTACTGAATGGGTCTGCTGGACACAGGCCTACAAGATGTCACCTAAAGAGGCATGTACCAACCAGGAAGAGACTCACACAGAATGACCACAAAGAAACATAAAATGACTACAAAGAGGCCAAACAGGGGCCACTACAAAAAGATGCAAAACAGCTGCAAAGAGACTCAAAGAGGCCACAAAGAGATGCATAATGACTATAAAAAGAGGAGAAAACAACAACAAATATATCCATACTTACTTCAAAGAAACAGAAAACATACAAAAAGACCAACAGAAAAGAAAGAAAAGTGAAACAAAACTACCAGAAGACAACTACAAAGACATGCAAAACAGCTGCAAAAAGGCCACAAAGAGACTTACGATGGCTATAAAGAGGTTAAAACAACCACATATAGACAAAAAACTACCACAAAGACAGAAAAGAACTACAAAGAGATACAAAACAGCTGCAAAGAGACTCAAAGAGGTCACAAAGAAACTCACAATGACTATAAAAAAGGACAAAACAACCATATAGACCCATACTTACTTCAAAGAAAAGGAAACTGCAAAAATGCAGAAAATGACTACAATGAAACACATATTAACACAATCGAGACACAAAACCACAAAGAGATGTGTAAGGACTACAAAGAGATGCAAAACAACTACAAAAAGTGGTTAAACAGCTATTAAGTCTATGTCTTGCTCCTATGTATGAGAGCTGGTGGGGCCAATTATATCAAAATCCCCCCATGATCATAGTACGTATGAATAGCTGCAGATTAATAATGACTTCTCATTCGGACATGCATATATGTGCCGTGCAGGGTCATGTCAATGTTACTGAGCCTGACAGTGTAAATAACAGTCAGCTGGCTAACAGCAGTGCTAAATCATGTTGTCTGTGCGTAGGACACAGCAGGCCAGGAGCGCTACAGGACCATCACCACTGCCTACTACCGCGGGGCCATGGGCTTCATCCTAATGTACGACATCACCAACGAGGAGTCCTTCGGCGCTGTGCAGGACTGGTGAGTTGGCTTTTTGGAGTCAGCGTTGGTCTGTTTTTGATGTTATCTCATTTATTTCTGTGGGTTATATTGTATTGTTATGAGAATCAGATCAACACAGCAAAAGGGCTTCCTGTTTGTTGCTGTCAGGGCTGCAGGATTTGCAAGCAGGATTTGGTCTGGGGGCCGTCCTCATTATAAAATGTTGCAATTTCATATGGCACTGAAACAGCTTGTGTATTATAATCAAAAGACTAAGCGGCCAGTGTACAAATAAACATGTGGACTACAGCGTGGCCCACTATCAACTAGTTTAGAAAACTATTGGCTGAGTAGTTTGGTCTTATTTTGATCAATTGCTTTTCTTTTTTACTTTGATTATTATTAAAGTATTAAAGGGACATTTCATATAAAAGGTTTAAAACTACATTTGGGCTATTTCTTATAAATATTATAATTTCTCACGTCTCAACCAGGAAATATAAGATAATTGTGAGAACTTGTCCCAGTTTATGTTGTGTTTTAACTTATCGTATCTAATACAATAGTAAATTACATACTTAGCCTACCTAAATGATGTATTTCAGCTACTGTTGTGCTAGCAGAAATAGCACAAACGTTGTTTTCAAATCAAACTTTTATTTTGTTATTGTCTTCTCTTTTGTTGTCCCGGAACAACTGCTTATATGATTTAATGGGTAGGGCTGGTTTGGTCGCTATGATGCAATTAGTTGATGTCCTGCACACTCAATACAGTACATGTTGCTTCCTTTTTTAGAAGACAAATCTGTAAACAGTTTACCATCTCCATCTCCTAACAGCTACAGCACATTTCTCTTGCAGTGATATTTGACAGTCTTCTCATATAGTCAACATGCGTGCATCTCTGTCAGGCTTGAGAGATCTCAGGGAAACTTGTCAAGGTCATGGCTCTCATTCACTCATGAGTCACACAAGTGTCTGAAAGAGCTGAAGAGCAGCTCTGAGCCAAGCCCAAATTTATGATGATGCATTCATGTCTGACACAAGACTTGGAAGGTGACGTTCAATTGGCTGCAGAAACCAGGTTTCTGGGTAAGGATTCTAGCTCCAGAAATAAGCACGTTCCCTTCAGCACAAATAGTACAGCACAACAGCAAGGCAGCTTTGGTGAAACACACAGACATTTCAGCACTGTCAATTACAGATAAATGTGCGTTTGATTTACATTTTGCTGATGTTTCTTCTTGCACCCTGACTCCCCACAGGTGCTGTGGTGAGAAACTGTCATTTTCCATTTTATTTACACCCTGCTGTCCTGCAGTTATCTCTCTCTGCCAGCCCAAAGAGATTATTGGAGCATAGAATGAGGTTGTTGTTTTTTTTGAGAGGAAATATTTCTAAATCATAGTAATATTCTCATGATGTTTCTGTTACAGCTGCAAGGAAATTATGATATGACTCACACAGATTTGATATAGATGGTGATATTTTTTGCAGTTGACACTTAACCTGTTTGCCACGTGGCTTGCATACATCGTAGGACTATGACGATCATAATTAAGGCCAGTGTCTACTTGGCTGTCATCACTTAGCTAGCAGCACTTGACAGCTGTCATGGTTAAAGCACCTGCATTTAAAATGTTAGCAAGTTAAAATCGTGTGTTTCCCTAGGGTGAATAAGGTAAAACAAGTTGATTTCTTACATCAAAACAATTCTTTCTTTGTGTTAAAGTTTTTCTTTAATTTTATGTTTAAATGTGCAAATTATGTATTGCATTATTAAGTATGTGCTACTTTGCGTAATTTCCCAGAATAGAAATAAGGATTAAGCCAGGTTAAGCATGTTCGGTCCATTATGTTGGCATATGACTTTTTAGGTTGTTTTGATATCTCTATGTATCATTTCATCATGATTTTAGGAATACAATGTTCTATAAATCAGGCTAAGAATAGCTTGGGATAAATAAAGTATATCTATCCATCTATCTATCTATCTATCTATCTATCTATCTATCTATCTATCTAAGAATGAAACAGGAACAAACCCCTGAACATTTTCAGAATATGAATGAAACTAGAAAGGTTATTAAATGATGTAAGTGCAACTGAAATGCAGATTTCAGTGTTTAAAGATATGTAAAGTAAAATTCCATTCATTTTGCCAGACACCACAGGGAATAGTGTAAAAATTGTAACTAATAGATATCACCATGACACTCCCCCAGGTTGATTATGTTCATTAAGACAGTTATTTGTTGTATTGCGAGTTTTCTAAAATTGTATGTTTAAATATGCAAATAGGGCATTGAAATATACAGATGCAAATAGACAAAGTGTTGTAAATAAACACCTAAATATGTATTTTAGGATGTATTCTTTCCACTAGCCTAAAAGAAGACATGATATGGAAGCAAACTAGGCCAAAAGCTTGGAAAATTGACCGGCGCATGAAAATAAAAACAATGTCATTGACATCATTAAAAACATGTTTAGAGGGACATACAGCTGCAATGCTGCACTGCTAATAGCATGCATTGTGTTATTAATGCTTCACATTATCCGCCTGATTAGTACTGAAATAGACTTCCAGTCATTATACACAATAAAACAAGGCTTTCTTGTTAAGAGGTCGCAGCCAGACACACCTATTATTCTTTTAAGGCCTGTCTGACAGTGATGGAGTACCGCAGTCTGAGCACTGTCTGTGATGGGTATCTTAATTAATGGAAGCAAGTGTGTCAGCGACGGCGACTATCCAGGAGAGTTACCTGTGAGTTTACGTACCAGACAGTGCACAAATCACTCAACAAGGGAAGAGGCTATTTTTTTTACCCTTCATATAACCAGAATTCTCCCCTTTTCTGCCTTTGCCAGAGGCTTTAACTCCACTTTCTCTTTCCCTTGTTCCTTCTGACAAGGTTGTAGAAAAAAAAGAGGTTGCCATGGTAACAGCTCCTTACCCGATGGTGGCTGACTTAAGCTTGTGACGTGCTCATTTCCTGCCTGTGACAGAGAGAAAACAGAGAAAATGTTGTAATGCTGACATCAAGTGTAGGACTTTAAAGAAATCAAGCACAGGAATTACGGTAAACTAAATACAATTTTTTTTTTTATCACAGCAACGGTCTAAAAACATTTTATTTTTCATTTTTCATTCGTCCTCTGCTCTCCAGTGGCAAAATTGTTTTTTGGAGCCTGCATATGTAGCCGTGTTAGACTTGATACAAACACATGTTTTTCTGTCAATGAACATTATCGGCATTTGGCTTCAGAATGACCCACATCTGAACCGCTATAACAAGTCAGAACTGGACAGAGGGAGAAGAGGAGGAGTGCCAACATCATGCTGCTCTCTTTCTGACTTGCTTTTTCTTCCTCTCTTTCTTACTGGCTCTTTCTCTACCGTTTTCAGCCTGTGGTGTGTTCGCTGCCCTACTTTTAGTCTGACTGCAACACCACAGAAGATATTTGTTCCCTAAATGCCTTCTCAAAATGTGTTTGGAGGTTAGAACAGCACAAGCACCTCAGATACAAGATACTCAGATACAAAGTACATTTCCTGTAAATGTTAAAACTGCCATTGTTATCACGCAGGAACATTTGACATGGCTCACAATGCAAATTATGTCATACTACAATTCATACATACAGTGTTTAGGGTACAGGGAATGCCTCGATTCATATATAATATCTAGTTGTTCGATCTGGGATGTAAATAATTTTCCTGGCTTAAAATGTTAAGGATACAGAGCACAAATGACGATATACATTTTCAAGGTGTGTGCATCTACTGTTAGACCCTTTCAATGGAATTCCATTGCTAGGCAACAGCTTAGGTCTGATGTCATTTACAGACACAGGAACAGGAAATAAACTGGGACACATTTGTGTTTCCAATAGTTAGTAAGATAACAATAGTAACAATATTTAGTAACATAATGAACCAACTAGGGTTGCAACTGTATGATAGTTTCACAATGTGATTGTAAAAACAATCTCAGAAAATATCTGTTTTTATATGGCATTAAGTATTAGTATTATTGTCACCATCAGATACAATAACCCTTTTAAGAATAAAATCAGTGCAGGTTTTTCTTTTTCTTCTTTATGTAAAAAATTACAGATTACGAGTCTGACAGAAGCCCTGATTCCTAAAAACGATGTTCTCGTGATACTTTTACAAAACCTAACTTTTTTTTGCCTACACCTGATCAAACAGTGACCGCTTCCCACCGTTAAGCACAAGTTTATAACTGCGACTGTAATCCCAAAGAAAATACATTTCCATCAAAGCTTAATCGAGTATGCAGTTTCTTTTTATGGGAACGTAATTTTTTGGAGACAGAATTGCAACCTGGCAGTTGAGGAGGAAAGGAAAGGTTCACGTGTAGGTATGATTGTCCATCTAGATTTTTTCCAATATTATTGATAAGCACTTATGCATGATATGATAACTGTCAAACCATGGTATGGTAACCCTAAAAGCAACATTTCCATCTTATCAGAGACCACAACTAATACCATGTGTAGCTACAATATCCAGCAGGCTGTTTGGAGCACTGATAGTTTACCAAATAGAAGTTGGCAGGAGAGAAAGAACAAATCTAAAGTACGGGATACAAAGGATGACAGATATCGATGTCAAATAGCTAGAAAATACCACATGACAACCTACATCTGTGTAACGCTGATTACATATTTTCAGCACAGACCGGCAGTTGACCCACTTCTCCACTGTTGTCATCAGTGACTCAAATATAACATTGTGCCAAGGTGATGTAATCAATGTTCATGACCGGTCCAAATGGCGAACAAACTTTACATCATGTTCTCTGTTCTGCCCTCTTTGAGGATTTTGTCCAATAAAAAGTGGCACAAAAACTGTGCTGATAAGGATATAAATGCAGAAACAGCACATTTTGACCATGATTCTTTTTTCTGTTGTACTGTTTCTGATTTTGTGCAGGTCAACCCAGATAAAAACCTACTCGTGGGATAATGCACAGGTTGTGCTGGCTGGAAACAAGTGTGATATGGAAGAGGAGCGTGTGGTGTCAGTTGACAGTGGCAGACTGCTGGCAGAACAGTTGGGTAAGTTTTGGAGCAACATTCACCCCTTTATTTAATTTTAATTTTGGTTTTAAATTTTGGATTTATTTAATGTTTGTTTGTATTTTGTTTGATTCAGTTTACCCTCAGTTAGTCTTCAGAGTGAGTTTAGTTTAGTTTTTAATATTTAAAATGTTTAGTTTTTATTAGTTTCAGTTTTAGTTTTATGAAGGTAATTGCCTCACAGTCATTTAGACCAGACCTGGGCATTGGGCGGCCCGCGGCCCACATCCGGCCCGTTGGCTGTCCTTGTCGGCCCGCGTGAGGTTACCCAGAAATTAGAAATCAATATAACCGCAGTGCTTTTATTTTGAAAAAAATAGCAAACATTAGCATTAGCACTAGAGCTAACAAGCACTTTTATAGTTAAGACAACAAATATAGCCACTAATATATATGACAGAAGAAAATAAACTTTAACAAACCTTGTGTCCTGTCAGCCAGCCACTATAGAAGCCTTTTTGATACTTTATATCAACTTTATATGAATTACTACGCACTCGTTATTATTTACCGTTCGTTTTTTCATTAAACCGTTCTACCGGTTATCTCCGGTCACTACCTTTCAAAATGAAAGCACCCGTTTCACACTGGACGGCACCTTTTCAAAATAAAAGCATCACAACATTGTTAACACCTTGAAAATGTACAAACATGTCATGTGGCCCCTTGGGAAAATGAATGGCCCACCCCTGATTTAGACCTTACCTCCGAGTTTTTATTTTTATTTGAGTTAACTAAAATGTTCTAATCACAATAACCTTGGCTTGAACAAAGAAATGTTTACTAACAAATGAGAACATACTGAGAAATGTTTATTGCACAAAAAAAGCAAGGTAAATATGGAAGAAACACATGTGCATTGTCCAAAAACGTGACATGACCTTTAAAACCTAGTAATTTTAACATGATCCAAAAATGGGCATACTCCGGACAGTTTCAGCTGTAGATGTGATGCATATAAACGACTTGTGCGGTCAACATAGTTGTGCTTTTTTTTCCTTTTTTTTTTTTTAAGATATTTTTTGGGCTATTTTTGGGCTTTATTGATAGGACAGAGTGAAGGGGGAGACAGAGGGGAAGACATGCGGGAAAGGGCTCCGAGTCGGATTCGAACCCAGGCCGCCCCCTTACGAGGACAATGCCCCTATGGTGCGCGCTCTACCAGGTGTGCCACCGGGAACGCCCCCATAGTTGTGCTTTTTATGCTGAGTATTTTTGTATTGATGACTCAGTAACAGCCAACACTATGCCCTTTTGATGGACTGTTTTCCAGACCTGCTGTTATGATCTAATCCGACCTCATACTGATACCCCATTACATTGCCAAAAATCACATCTGTTGAAAATCGCATGTTGAAAATCGCATAAAAAAAATGTTATTTCATCTGTGCCCTTATGACCCCACCACTTTTCAACACAAAGCGACGCCTTTTGTATCATCATAACATTGTTATCATGACATAAAAGTGTGACATTGTTGGTTTTTTATTCACTTGCCAGCACTTTATTTGCTTTTGTGTGATAATATCAGACAGCCTGCTGTATAGAAGCCACTTTGTTTTAACCATCAGCAGCAACAAAACCTTTCAAAGCTTTTCCTAGAAATGTAATAATAAATATCATGATCATTATCTGTGCCAGCCCTGTCTCCTTCCTGTCTTCATGTTACTTGCTCTCTCTCTTTCTAAGGTTTTGAATTCTTTGAGACCAGCGCCAAGGACAACATCAACGTGAAGCAGACCTTTGAACGCCTCGTTGACCTAATTTGCGACAAGATGTCCGAGAGCTTGGACACCGATCCGGCCGTCACCACGGGAGCTCCCACCGCCAAACTCACAGACAGCGCTCCGCCCCTCCAGCAGCCCGGTTGCAACTGTTAGTGACTGATGTCAGGAAGCAAAGGGAGGGCAGCACAGGTCCTGTAAGGTGGTACAGTGTGCAGAGTTTTATTCTCCTTTAACACTTCTGCTAGTGCTGCTTTCTCTGGACTACAGCTCAAACCCTGTTTAGTCGTAGAATTACAAAATGCCGTCGTATTATCTCTCAACTTTATCACATTATATCAAGAGCAAATAACCAGACAAACAGACATGGCTATTGTAAAACGTGTAACATTACAGGATATCTAGAATATAGAGATGTCATATTCTCATTCAGCTAGTTAGTATAGCCATAAACAAAGTAAGTTTGATAAGGCTGGAAATAGTCCATAGTCATGATGTACAGTTAATCCTTAAAACCTTTAAAATCTTTAAGACCTAGAATAATTCTAAAATGAGGGATAGAGTCAGTGAGTGCTTTAATTTTTATTTTTTGTACAGTATGTATTTTCCTTTTATAGGATTACTTTGTCTCCTAAAGCTGCCAAATCTATGATTTAGTGCACTATAGGATGTAGCGGCTTTCTTTTATGTAGTGAGTGTGTGGCTGTTGTGTGACTGTACAGTCTATGAGTGTAGGGTTTGCATGAGTGTGAGTATTATGTCTGAGTCACAAATGGGTGCATCTAAAAAAATCATCTACCTTGGATAAAAAAAGTGGCCTTTTAGCATCTCCAACACGGCCTCTGTAAATTCCTGTCATGCTTACGTTTGGAATGAATCCAGTATGTATAATGTTGATGTGAGTACTATTCCATGTTTTGCTGTCTGTAGATGTGTGATTTCTCTGATAAGTATATCTGTAAATCTTAAAAGCAACTATTTCTATGTGCTTAGCCTCTAAGATTACCCTTTATAGTTTGATGCGATGAGCATGCTGCCAAAAAGTCAATCATATGGGCTGTTTTATCTCAAGATAGAACCTAAACAACTCCATATGATAGCAATGATCCAGCATTTCATTAAATAACAATCTTGCACTGACAAGGCACAGTACAGTGTATGATATACAACAACTGATCAGCTCTGGCATGGAATAAACAGCCATATATTTAAAAAAAAATCTTTAATTCAGCATGCTAAAATTTCATGTTTGTGCTATAAAATTACCTGAAAGAAAAAATCTCAGTAAGCTGCTTCATAGACCATACAGGAATTAAAATTTGATGCATACATTTAGAGTACTGTAGCGGTCTTAAAGGGACATCTTTATCCCAAAATCAGAAATACAACTTTTTCATCTTACCTGCAGTGCTATTTATCAATCTAGATTGTTTTGGTGTAAGTCGCAAAGTGTTGGAGATATTAGCTGTAAAGATGTCGGCCTTCTCGAGAATATCAAGGAGCTAGATGACACTCAAAATAAAAAAAGTGTCTCTTTCCAAAAATCCTGACTGGGCTACTCAAGATAATCCTTAGACCTTGTGAGCATTTTCATGTAGGAACTATTTTCTTCCTAGCATAATTCCTTCATGAAACTGCTTACAACAAGGTCGGTGGATTACCTTGAGTAACAGGATCATGATTTCTGGAAATTTGAGTTTTTCAAATGTATTTTTTTGCCGCTTCAAACACCACAAGCCTATTTGAGAAAAGGCAGACGTCTCAAACCAAAATATTCTAGATTCATAAATGGCACTACGTGTAAAAAGGGAAAAAAAAAAAGTATTTTTTATTTTGGGGTCACTGTCACTTGAACGATAACTCAAGTCTATATAGTAAAAAAATGTAGCTTGTTTTGAAATCCAGAAAGCCTTTCAGTTCTACACTTAATAGAAGAGAAAACATTTGTGCCAAAACACTACAATTCCTTTAGCATCGTCAGTCGTTTGTTGCATAGTTGAATAAAAATTCCAAAAAATTGCATGAAGCCAGTTCTGACTTATCTGTGTAGATTTATATAATAAGATAGTGTATATATCACTCTGTGTTACAGATTTAGAAGCATTGTCATAGCACTTGCTGTGAAATGCAATGGGCCAATAAGTGCAATATTTTATGAATGAAACCCTGTACATAGTTTCTCCTGTCCTCGAGTACAATGACTCTATCTGCAGTATGTGAGTGACAGTTTGGTCACAATGGCTCTGAAACTGATGTACAATCTCTTAAAAAAGTAAGAGTGTGCTTAATTTCTGCAGTCACTGAATGTGTGACTTTGTGTGTTTGTGTGTGTGTGTGTGTGTGTGTGTTTGTGTGTGTGTGTGAGTGTTTGCGAGTGTGTGTGTGTGTACCTGCCATATTGAACAGACAAACTACGTAATATAGTGTATTGTTTGTGTATACCTTTTGTACAAATGTATTCACGTACTATATGCTGTCCCTTCTAACTGTTGGGTGTTGATTGATCTTGTATTATCATGTCAAAATGCAGTGTTATTGTGAAAGATAGTCAGGGAGATAACTTAGTCCATGCCATTCTGTTGTAATTCCGAGAAAAGGGATACACATAAACTAGACCCTGCGCATAATGTATGTGTGTACACGTGCTTTGTGCGTGTGCATCTGTGTATGTGTGTGATATTATAATTTTATGCTAGCAGCCATGAAATAAATTATTGTACTGATCTCCAGTCAAGATTCATTTAATGTAGAAATAGTTATGTGGCAATGCCCAAGCAGTCAATCTCATTTTAGAACAGGATATATGACTTTACATATAACTGAATATATTTGTTTCTCAGAGTGCAAGCAAAGTAAGAAGTATGTTTTTAAGATTATAGGAAATAAATCAGATTCTATCAGTGGGTCTCTGTGTTCTCTCTGGCTCTCTGCTGACGATATGGAAGCATGAAGGAGGGACTGGGCGGCTGCTGCCCTCTAACCCGGACCTGCTGTCTCAGTAGCATTGCCCCGTTCTGTTGATGCAGCACAGACGCCTGTTTCATTTCTAGACAATGTGCTCCACCTAGTGCTAGAGTGCTACATCTGCAGCTGCATGAATGTGAAACATTTGACATTATATACTCCATTTGCCTACATATGTAGTGGTCAAATATAGTGATGGAAAGTACACTTGTGTATGTATTCAAATACAATTTTTGGGTACTTGTATTGTACTTGATTAGTTACATTCTTTGCAACTTTATATTTCTACTTGGCTACATTTCAGACAGAGAATATGACTTTTAACTGCAGTTCATTAATTTGACAGCTTTAGTATTCAGTTACTCTGCAGATAGCGCATTCAATAGAGAAAGAAAAAGCCCTGTTTTGCTGAATTAATGAGAAAATTATTTCACAATTCTGAGAAAAGTTAGTTATATAATGATATATATATACACACACATGTATATATATATATATATATATATATACATATATACATACATACATGCCACCATTGGGAATTCATTCTCACACCGATGAACGCAGCATTGAGAGCAATTTGGGGTTCAGTATCTTGCTCAAGGATACTTTGACATGTAGGCTGCCATGGTCAGGGATCGAACCACCAACCCTCCGAACAGTGGGCAACCCCTCCTGCCAAAATGCTCAGAACTACAATGATACGACCACTGGTGGCGATCAGAGGTAACTGCACAGAAATCGAAGTTTTATTTGAGTAGCCTAGACAATAAAAAACATCCAAAACACATTTTCAGGAAAAAAGGAGTTATTTGCATTATAAAAACATCTATTATTACTATAAAAAACTTAAAACAAAGCTTAGATAGATAGATTTCTTTATTCATCCCCGAAGGGAAATTCGGTCTGTTAAAGAAATCTGAGATACAAAATCTGAGGTTATAGTATGCAGATTTTTGTTATTTTTTGCTGTCTTTACCCGAGTTATTAGCCTAACCAGAGCAATAAATTAAGGAATAAAATATATATTATTCATTATTCCTCTTTATTGCACTTTGTAGAATATCCATCACTTGTGACAAAAATCTGTGTACAACAGCCTTAGATATACGAAGGTAATGTGACAATAAGTGCAAGCCTTTTCCTCCTTATCAGGGCTGCAGTGATAACTGTTCACTGAGATGAACAGCAGATAACGCTGTTTGGTTAGAATGAGTGACACAGCTGAATGTCCTTCAACCGAGACAGATATTATCACCCAGAGATAGGTGGTGCTCAAAGACTGTTACATATGCAAAAAAAGAGACAAGTCTCACGGCCAAAGCTCTGTGCCACGGGGAGTTTCTGAAATGCCAAATTTAGAAATTTATTTAGGATTTTTTCACTGTCATATCTTTCCAGTGAAACAAATTAACGGTGCATTAATCCCACACCTGACCTTGTATTACCCTTTAAAACAATGACGACAACAAACCAGTGAGTAGGCAGAATCAACCCATGCTTTTATTTAATCCATTGCATATAAAAACTTTTTTTTCATTCTTTTTGTTTGTTTTTTACATAAAGTTGTATGATCTACAGTGCTATCCAATAGACTGCAATAAACAAGGAATCCATTAAAATAACATTTTAATTGTCCTGTGAAACTTCCAGACAAGTTGGCATTCTAAAGACATAACCCAAAAAAATAATTGTCCTGAAGACCTTTTTTTAAGTTACAGTTTGTGTTTTCCTTTCATACCATAAAAAATAGAACACATAATGAGAAAAGAACCCACTGTTTCCATTGGTCCAGGGCTGTTTAGAATCTACAGTATGTGTGTCAAAATAAGAGCCCCTGTTTCGGGACAATGATGCACTCGCCCAAACCCCCATCCCGCCCCACCCCCACCCGCCATCCACTACAGAAATATACTAAACCCTTCTCCTATCCAGGCAGAAGGATGTCAGTGGTTTTGGATATTGCAAGTAATGTGAGTGGAAGTGTGGACCGAGCATAGATAAGCAACACACTGTCAGTGTTTCAGCCATAATTAATGCAGCAGTGGCTGAACATGCAGATGTGTCTCAAAGCCTCTGTGCTTGGTAGGCTGTGGTCGAGCAGCAACTGCACTCTCCTGTTGCACCCCATTCAGTGTTTGTAGCTGTGATACAACCACGTGGATGGAGACGACACTGCAGTAACTCTGCAAAGTTACTCCCGTATTGTTTACATCCAGCCGGTTGTGTCACATCTTTGAGCGTAGTGGCGGGGCGTAAGGAAGGTGGAGTTGTTCAGACCAGGTCTACAGCAAATAGGACTCTTGGACATCCGGCTATAGGCCACACATCACTCAAGTAGTACATCTGTGGCTTGTGGTTGACCTGAATCCCTGCAAGTTTCGCCACTGACAACATATTTTCTACTAGGAGCCACATTTTTGATGGAGCAACTTGTGTTTGGCTGTGATAGTAAAAAAGGCAACATTTTCAAATTCACAACAGGAGATCAGGCCAACCCAAGCCAGAAGATTCACTAATGCAGCAAAAGACAACTAGAAAATAAAATAGAAAAAAAAGGCTAAAAGGAAATGACATGCGTTGAATTTAAGGCACAGCCCATGGGCCAAGGAACAGTTTCTTTTTAAAAAACAATTTGGCTTTCCAACCTCTCTTCACTGAGCTACTTCTCAGATAAGCAACATGTCGATGGATCATTTTTACACTGAAGCTCATGTGTAATTAACATTCTCTCAACAAGAGGTACGTAATACAGCCACACCATCACCAAAAGGGATGATAAGAATCAACCATTTACAACAAACGGCATTATGATAGTAATAACATTAATAATTATATATTATATACAGCACAATAAATATATGTTTGTAAACAGCGATAAAACCAGAAAATTTTATTACAGGTAAGGGCATTGGGTGAGGATGAAAAAAAAAGAGAAAAAAATATTGGCACAAAATTAAAGATTAAATAAAAAGTTTTGAAATGACAATTAAAAGAAGCACTCTTAAAAAAAAAAGCAATGTGCAGTGTTTCAAGTGTTTTTTTCTTTTTCTTTTTTGTTTTTTTACATTTGTTTCTATATTTTATGTACACAGAGAGGAAAAAAACTATATTTGGGTATTTTAACTGCCAAGCCTGTACTGTGGTCTATGCTACAGTTAAATATTTACTGTACCACCTTTATATTGCAAAAAAACGACTCAACAAATAGAAAAATATACCAATAAATAATAGCATCAGGTGAAAAGTGAAAAATGATAGAAACATGGGAAAAGGTAGAGAGTCTTGGCCCAGGAGTAAGACAGCACTGTTCAAACCTAAGTATTCATGAGAGTGTGTTTTGGCGAGTTTAAACATATTAAAAATATTTAAGTGGTGATATATGAATATATCAGTGCATTAGAGTATCTACGTAGAGGATAGTCTTATCTGATGACTACGCAACGGAGCTGATTGTCTTGTCGAAAACAAAGACAGCAACTGGGTTCAATGTTGTGATGGCAAAATGAAACATGAAAAATAAAATCATACCACTTCACAGAAAATAAAGTGGCTTAAAGCAAGCAGGTATGCAGCTGTTGGTGATGCGTACATCAAACAAAATAGGCAATAAAATAAAATAAGACAATAAAAGCTTTCAGAACATTGGTATAAAATCACCCCAGTAGTTTTTTAACACCATTACTATTTCTGTATACTCTGAGCACTAATCAAGCTTCTAAAAAAAGGTGCTTTTTGTATCAACTACAAAGCATTGCATTGTCTCAGGATGTGTTCAAAAGAACTGCAGGCAACAATAATAAAATTTAAAGGCTTCATCCACATCACAAACCATTTCAATGAGAGTAAAGCATAAGACTTCAGGTTACTACTTCTTTCTCAGTGAAAACTCTCACAAAAATTATAGTTATTATGAATAAAATCCAAATTTCAACTCACAGAACTAACCAAATATGGATATAGTGGCATGGGAATAGTAGTATAAATGCTATTGGAGCAAGTGCAAACACCTCAGAACACTCCTAATGTAATTCAGCTGTGAAGATACGCCTTCAAAACACTGAATATCTGTGACATGTTTCTCCCCATTGGTTCCCAAAAGTACTCTAATCTTCTTCGCTAAAGAAAAGAAAGCCTAGGATTGCAAAAGTAAAATCTAGAAAATATCTGAATCTTACATACAGTACGATACAAAAATTAAAGAGGTCTAGGACAGCATCATGGCTGTTTAGATTTGAGCTTTGTATCAGTCAGGTTTTCAAGGAAGACTTCCACATCTGAAATGTGTCTCGAAAAGCTCCCCAGTGTGCTGCAGCTTTCATCTCTGCGGCGTCCCGTCAGGTGTTGAGTGGAACGGCGGCCTCCTAAATCGTAGAGGGGAGAAAATGACCTAACCGAGAGGGAGATTCTCCTTGAACACACAGATAACTGTCTCTGTAGAGTATGGGCACTTGATAAAACACACAAACAACACTAAACTTTCAGGCAAGGCTGAGACGAAGTGGGGAGGTGGGAGGGTATTATGTATTGTGTGAACAGCACTGAGCAGGCTGAGAGACGCTCGTCATGTACTAAACTTAAGCTTGTAAAGGGGGAAGGCGTAAAAGTGAAATAAGGACACACCACTTCAGTATAAACGGGAATGGAGAGGAGTTTTCCTGAGTGCAAAAAAACTTGAAGAAGTACCGGTGGACGTGTCTGAACGAAGCTGACAGGAGGAGTGGCCAAGGTGGAGAGCAGTGCACGCTTTGGAACCATAAACATAGATGTATAAAAAACACAGACAGAATCCACAAAACCCAAAAAATATTCTATAAATAATCATCTGTCATTACTAAGAAGAACAGTTAATCAGGTACTGTCCATACACTGCTATGTGTGGGGGGTTTCCTCCTCCTTCTGCTCCTCCTCCTCCTCCTCCTCCTCCTCCTCCTCTGCTACCTCTTCCTCCACCACACACGGTTGTGAGCATGGTGTCTCCCCCTCCTCCGCTACCTCCTCCTCCTCCTCCTCCTCTTCGTCCTCCCCCACCTGTTCGTCCAAAGGAATCTCTGTCGATTCAGAGTCCTGCGTACAAAGTGTTTTAGAGTCAGTACAGCTGTTTTCCTCGTCTTCCTCCTCCTCCTCCTCGTCTTCCTCCTCCGGCTGGCTGCCGCTGTCTTTCTCAGTGTCCGACTCGCCGTCCTCCTCCAGGGTAAGCTCAAATTGGAACTTGTCCCCTCCTGGGGGTCGAGTGCCGTCCTCGGGATCGTCCAAGGCAGGAGAGGGGCTTTGGGGGATGGTGCTTTGGTACCACTCCCTGTTGTCTTCCAACGTGTCCAGGATGTCCTGGGCGTCCGGGTGCACCAGGTCAGCCCACGTCTCCCACAAAGGGTGAACGATATAGTCTATGAAACCAACCTGCGGGATACAGAGGGTGTACAAGGTCAATCACTGTGTCAATGCACAATATACCTGTGCGGGTAACGCTTTATAATAAGGTCCTTAATAACCATTAATTAACAAGTAATAAGGCATTGTTGTCGCTTTAGATCCAGTAGTTGCAAAAAGCATAGTTAACTTATAGTTAACTTATAATAGATGAGCAATAAAGTATATTTTAATATCAATAAGCAAACAAAATAAGATTAATAAAGGCATGGCAAAGACACGATGGGTGGGTCATGGGTGTTTGTAATGCCATTATTAACACTTATATAAGCTTATAAACACACAATAATGTTAATAAGCATCTAGTAAGGACTTACAAGATGCTTATTACTTGTTAATTCATGGTTATTACAAGGACCTTAATATAAAGCGTTACACATGTGCGTGTACAGTACAGGTATGTGTGTATTACCTGGCTCTTTTCTACTGAGGCGTTGTGTTTGTCACACATGGGGCTGATCTCCATGCCCCTCTCCCTCTCTCGGTCTCCCTGGCTGAAAAACTCCTCCATGATGCGGTCCGTCCACTGCCGGTACAACTGGAGAGGCTTAGTGGGGTTGCTTAGATCTGCACAGTGCACCATGTTCTGAAGAACCTGGGTAGAACAAATAAAAAGGTTTAAATCTAATAATATTGTACATCCTCCAATGTGGAACAATTTTTCAAAAATTCTGATAAATAGTTAAGCCCTGGACAAATCTTTTTTTCCTATTCATATAAGCAAAGCAAGTACACATCAATGTAAGTACTACACACTTGGTCTAGTATTGAGGCCATTTTAGGGTAGAAACAGTTTCCTTTAGGTTAGATACCCAGTTTAGCACTGTAGCTATTTCTTTCTACAGGTAAATATGACAAATAAATATAAAGTAGGCAGGGTTAATGTAGAAAAAGCATTTTGCAAAAGTTCAAGTATAGAGTAGAAGGTTCAATGGTAGACAGTGTATTTATATGTTAGCTTTGGTGCAGAAGAACAAAAATAGATGCATGGGATTTGATCAAATGTTTTATGTTAAAAATAAGTTCAAATTTAAGACTATTTAATAACTATTTTATATGAGGACCTCGGACCCAGGCGTTCTCTAACACACATGAAAATCACCAAAACAGAATAAAATGGATGATGTTGTTATTAGTTAGCAGTAGAGGTGGGCCATATATATTGTCTATGATAATATCGTTAACAATGGTTTGACGATATACAATTTTACATTATTGAGTATTTATAATATCTCAAAAAGAAAACTAACTTATTTTTACCCATTTAATGTCTCTACATTGAAGTTTAACTGTCTGGGAGTCTCTTGAATGCTTAAATTTAAAGAAAATAAACAAGAGCTGCTGTCCTGAAACATTGTGTCTATCCATAGATGTCCTGGTAAGCAAGAAGAATTTCAACTGATTTTCTTTTTGGCAAAGATCACATTTCAAAGGATATTGTCAGATTATTGTTATCGGAAAATTAAAAAAAATAATCAAGATGGGTTTTTTGCCCATACCGCCCACCCCTAGTCAGCAGCTGCACTGACCTGAATCCTGTCAGAGTAGTTGTCCAGCAGCAAGACACCCGAGCTGGTAACCTTCTTGGTTTCCACCATAGTTTTTAGATCAGCCAGTAGATTCATGTGCTTGGACATGTCTGTTGCTAGCACCTGGGAATATCGAAAAATACAGATTAAAGTGATTGAATCACACTAAAAGTAGTGCACGTAATGCATTAAACTTCCTATTTTTTTAACTTACAATGTCAATGACCATCTTTCGCAGTGATTGTCTTTGTTTTTTGGTCAAGTTTTGGAAGATGTCACAGTTCTCCTCTTGTAGAAGCTTGAAACCAACTGCTAGATGGTGGTTCTCCAACACCGACGAGTCATTGTACATCAGCGCTAGCTCCGAATCTGCAGGGGGGGACAAAAACAATCATTGTAGTCAGTGGAATTGTAGTTTTTCAGGTTCTAAAGAATAACATAAAAACATGACATTAACAGACTTATGCATCAAGAGATTTGGAAATATTTTGCCCTAGCTATTTTGTAGGGAAATACATAACAAGGTATGTCTTTATAACAGAATGAGGTGCTAATTAGAGCTACACAGTTCACTGCTGGATGTGTCAAATCATATAAAATCTGAGTGAAAGGTTTTTCTCTTTAGATTTTATAATTTGTTTAAAATGTTGTATATGTATACATATGTGTAATCTGACATTAACATTTTTATTCGGCAAAATATTTTTATTGAAATTTGAGACGTTTTTTTGCCACTATGATTTTTTGCCATTTTCACACCGTAAAAAATGAAGTTATTTTTTGGATTCAATATCATCAAAAAACATAACTCCTAGAGCCAAAAACAATAATGGTGTACAACAGATCCCAATGGTTAAAGGTACAAGCAGATGTCATATTTATCCTTACTGGCCCTTTAAAGTAAAAAAAGAAGTGGAAAATGGGTGTTTTGGGGCCCCAGGCAGTCTCCTAAAATATGTAAAATACATATGAACGCTTCCATACAAGTGTATATACAGGTATACAGTATTTCAATTATTAAAATTCAGCCAAAATATTTCACTGAACTTTATTTAATTTAAAATTTTAATAAAAACCATCAATCTGATTTGACATGCAATGCCTGTCCAAATGTTACATGTGCTGCAGTGACACATGTATCATCCATGCCTTTCTCTTTGAGAAGCAGAAGAAGGCACCAGCATGTTTTCCGCTGAGAGGTTTCCCTATTCTGGGTCATTTGAAGGTCCTCCTGCTGTATTTAGATTTTCCATTAAGATGCATTAGTGTTGGCCACAGAGGAACAGAGCAGCAGAGGGGAGAAAGGGGATCCTGCTCTGTTGCTCTGTGGCTGACAGAAGATCAGTATGGTGGCTCCTAACTAGGATGACTCACACTGCCTTTACTGTAGGGATTCCCCATTTGGGCTTATGGGAAGCACAACACATTTTGTGTGAGAGTGTGCAGTGTCTTTTCAGTTAAAGTATTACTAATACCCTAATGCAGCAGGCACATTTGTAACGGTCTCCAGAAAGGCTGTTCAGGGCAAAACCCAGTGGATATAAACTCTATTTGTTTGTGTTTTCCTCTAAATTTGCCAAAATCAAGGCGATATATGTGGCAAATCCAGCCAAGAGCAAGTGAGTCAGTTGAAGCAGAGAGATAGCGGAGGTTCAGTCTCTTGCTTGAGGACACTTCAGCTACCAGCACAACAGAATGAGCTCTGTAAGTCTGGTTAAAGGCTCAGTTCACCCACTTAATTTCCACCCCCTGATATAGTCATTCACCTACTTTTAGGTCTTTTTTCCCCAGTTTTTGAGATGCCATCTACAATATGTAACTTCTGTCTGTACTTTATAATGGAGGTGAATGGAATTTTGTTTATGGTGCTCACAGCCACAAATAAAACTTGGTACTATTTTTTATTTTTGTTCACAGTTTCTGTGGTTTATCCTGAGTAACAGGGACACAGGTAACGGAAAGATGTGTTGCTGATGATTGTTTCAGTGCAATTCTACGCAAACCACAGATGGCATTTGATCCGCCTCCATTGTACTGCATCCTGGTTCTAGACCTTTCATTGCCACCCACTCTCTTAACTTTTTCAGCAATTCAAATAGATCTGGTCAGATGACATCACAACATTTTCTGCAAAAATGACATTTAGCATTCATGTGATTGGCACAGATATAAAGGCTATTGTGTGAAACAACAACTCCTTAAAGGAAACATTTTTTTGACCGACATCACAAACCTGTGATCAGTAGACCTGAGTCTACTGAACAGGATACAAAAGTGCTGATTAGTCAAAATAACACCACATCCCTACCAAACAGAATATGAGTCAAATGTGAAAAATTAAAGCAAATATAGTTTTTTTTTTAACTGATTACGAAACAGTCTCAGTTTAATACTGATGCCTCTCTATGACCTACATAAGCAAACAAGATCATCAGTTATTAGATATATAGTTATTCTTAATGTCTGTCTGCAGGTCTGATTCCCCATATAATCATATGAAGAGAAAAAGAAAAGAACTGATAAGGGGACAAAAAAACGGTGCTGCTCATTGAAATCCTACGGTTTTTGTCCACAGGGGCTGCTAACATCAAGACAAAATTAAAGTTCTTGTAGTTGCTTGCAGTAAAAACAAAGTTCAGTCTAATAAGTTTAGTAATTAGAGGCCAAAACCACAAAACTGATACCTCACAACCAAAACTTTCTGCAGTTGTCTGCTTGCTAGATACTAAAGGTAGAGGAGACAATATGATTAATTTATTTATCTGTAATTTTTGTCATTTGGTTGGCGTAACAACTATCCCGTCTTACTTTAATAGCAGCATTTATTACACACAATATGTCAAACATAGGTTTCTCTATGCAGGGTGGTCTACTATATCCTGGTTTTTTGGAGGTTTTTTTCTTCTCCGTAGAACATGTAACATGTTAGCCCGAATTATGTTGTGTTACAAGGAAAGAGAACTATTGTGGACGATATTGATTTCCTCTTTGAACGCCTCATTCTTGGAATCACTTGTCTAAGCCACAACACATGACCAAAAAAAATACACAATGTGTGCACACAATGTGCATGTGTTCTGTTTCGAACATTTTAGCAGTAAATACGCATCCAAATTTGATTTAAATGAAATTTAATTTATGAAAGAAAGGTTAATTGTGTGCAAAATGCTGCATGTGTGTCTGCCAGAAGCTACAGTGCGCATGTTCCCACCTGGGTATCAGAGTGTGAGTGTGTGCTTGCGTTTGTGAATACACACTAATGACACTGCTGTGCCACTGACGTAGCTGCTAAGTCAGCGCCATATTTAGACTCACTGGTGTTGATGAGGAACTGGTTGGAGACACCAGGATGGTCCACATCGTGAATTGCACTGGCAAAGATGGCAGCTAGGACCTCAAGGTCTGTGAACACAGCCTGGAAGAAAAGAACCAAACACAGAGGGGGAAGAGGGAGGGCAGTGATGAGAGAATCAAATCGCTGGACAAAAATATCCTTGCAAGTAAGAGTCATTGATTGGACTTTGAGCAGGATTTGATTGAAGCTGATTGTGGAAGCGTGGGCTACGTGTTTGTGTGTACATGTATATGTCCGTGCATGTGTGCAAGTGTGTTTGTTTGCTTTGTGTGTGTGTGTGTGTGTGAGCGGCTCACCTCGAGGGCGGGGGTGGATAGCAGCACATGAGTTGACTGGGTGACGTCAGCAGCATGAATGTTGTTATGGTAGGCCACATCGCCATGATAATGGTCTTCTAAGGTCATCAGGTATGTTATAAAGGTGTCAAGTGGAATTTTAAACGTTTTCAACAAGTCTCTCTCCTACAAAACACAGGAGGGAGTTCACGGTCAAAACATTTTAAGCATTTATCTTATAGCGACAGATTAAGACAAAAAGAAGTAGCTGTCCTTACCTGGAATATCGTGTACATCATGACTGTCAGTGGCCGATTCCCAGAAAACTCTGAGATTTTAAAAACATTAAGGCCCCATTTATTCACATGCTCCAGCTCCTGAAAATGGAATTAGCCACAATGAGCCACAATTAGATACAAATTATCATTTTTCCTCCTTAATTTCCTTCCTTATGACCCTATTTCAAAGCATATAGTTTGCCCTGTTTATGTGAATGTATAACTTATTTTTGTTGCTGCACACACAAACACACCTTAGCGAGTTCATCCTCAGTCTCGGACTTGACTCCGAAGCGAGGGATATTAGAGTTTGTGAGGCTGGAGGAGTGTTGCAGCTTTTTCACCCCGCTGATCTGAGACATGGGCTTGTTCTTCTTCTCCTTCTCCTTCTGCGTCTGAGGTGATGGCATCTCCACTTCATGTTGCTTATCTGCAGAGACCCAGTGAAACACAAGTGGAAGGTGAACAGGAGGATGAGGAATTATTTGGTTGCACACTTCATTTGGGGTTTATGTTGTTGTAGTTCAACCATAACAAAATATAGTTTTCTTCCAATAAATAGTGGCACAAATTGATTTGATGGTATCCTGGTTTAAGTAAAAACCCTCTGAACTGCAAGAGCTTTATTTATCATAGCCAGAAGCTATAAAAAGAGAAATAATCATCTCATTTCAAACTTCTGATTCTCAATTATGACATTGTGACAACGAAAACGATTCCATAAGAAATAATAACCAAATCTAATCTTAAAACGGTGATATCTCATCAAAATCATTTAATTTAACACTTCGCCAAAAAAATGAGTTTGCACTAACAAGATCCTTTAAAAAACATCAAATTCTATGGAGTAAGATAGCGGTCATAAAGATGTGTGCATGATTCCAACCATTCGTATTCATAATGTTAAACATTTGTATGTCAATAAAATAGTTGTACACAAAATTCTGCTTTCATATACATGAGTCTGAGAAATTGTTTGGGTTAGGATTGTTTTTATGTGAGTATGAATCTAAAAGCTGTATTGTGATGTCTTGTGAACACAACTCTAATTTCTATGACTATGAAGTCTTCACTGTGAACACGAATTCAAGTTCGTGGGTACGAGTAGAAAATTGTTGAAATGACGCTGTGAGTTAAATGTGACAAGAGCTTGGGTTTCAAGGTGTTGAACTGGGTTTTAGAATGATAATGTATACTGCATGTGTCTGGAAAAAACACAACACTACAGACCGACTCCGGAGCTTGGCACCATATGAATCATTTACTTTTCCGGTAGGAGGAGATTTTTTATTTTATTCCAAACCAGTGACTCCATCCTGTGTCATCACTCACCCAGGAAGGTGCTGGAGATGAACTCAGACACCTGGTTCCCAGAGCGGCTCATCTCTGATAGGTGAGTCAGTTCCCTGTTCAACATCCTCTTGAACTGAAAGAGGGACACAAATACACACAGATTAGGGGTTTCACAGTGTGTAATACATGGCAGATATTTTTAAATGAGACATGTGTAGGCATACACATATTAAACTAAATATTTCCCAAGTAATGAACAGAAACTGCAGACATAATTCAAGAGCCAAATAAACTATCCTCATTTGACTATAAATCTTATCTAAATATGTTTGAGGCAAAAAGTACAAGGCCACTAAAACAAAACATTTTATTGATGAAAAATACATTTTCATGATGGCAGTGAAGACATCAAATGATTTCACCAACAAGGACCCTCCTGCTGGTTGCAGCCTTTTACTAACAGATTCTTGAAATTACCATTCACATCACAAAAGTCGTCACCAATTCTGGTTTATCACACACAAACACACAGAGCGGGTCAGAGGGCTAATGTCACGGATGTACGTAATCAGTAACCCAATTCCCCAGTTTCTTTCTTTCAATTTCATTTTTTTTTTCCTCTGCCGCACCGCCTGCTCCTCCCTGCCTCTCCCTCACCACTCTTGCTTCTCTCTCCTGTGCCTAATTGGAGTGGCAGACCCTAATTTAGCACCGGGTTTTGATTTGAAGACCAAACTGATTGACGTGGAGGAGAATGCTTAAAATCAGGGATTTTCCATGGTGGCTGCAAAACAACACAGTTACAAAAACAAAAACCTCTCTGCATTGTGTAAATCATTCTGGCTTTGGTTCAAATGCATAATGTATGCATATTGATTAAGTATTTACATCAATATTGATCACTTAAAATAGACCATTGCAACACTGCAGAGTGCTTGCTACGCAATTGTGTATTGACATCCTATTGAATAACACCCAGGGGCATTCATTGGGTCGCTTTTGAAAATG
Source organism: Centropristis striata (assembly GCF_030273125.1). Lineage (NCBI taxonomy): Eukaryota > Metazoa > Chordata > Actinopteri > Perciformes > Serranidae > Centropristis > Centropristis striata. The sequence continues at coordinate 20,763,532 of NC_081523.1, forward strand.
GAGAAACAAGAGGCAAAAAAGCATCTATAGTGTATTTTTGTCATGTAAGAATTGCCAGGAGAGAAAAGCATCCAATACATGTCATGTAGATTGGATTTATAAAAATGACAAATTATTAAAAAAAATAAACGATAAGATCACTGCAAAAAAAAAGCAAGAATTCAAAGATATATGCTTTTTTAACCTAAACACCCCCCCCCCTCCCCCCAACATCAAAAATTAAAATGGAGCAACTCAACTACCTAGAGGATTGCTGACCTAAAAAAAAGTATTCCGAGAGTTGCAGTTTTATTCCATCTAAGAGAGCCTGAAATGATAGACAACTATTTAACAATGTCTGCTTTAATTTACAAATTCACTTTAAATGTAACTACGTATGTTCTTCTTTGCCGTACATTCGACCATGTTTACACCTTTCAGTGGAGGTACAGTGCGAGCATCACCTCTCCCCATCACAGATACATCAAAATGGATGATGGATCCAGACATGTCACACCTTTGAAGCATTGTTCAATGGGCGACATGTTGGCGAGGAGTATGTGCTTTGTAGTGGTGTTCATATAACCCTGCATCCAAATGTGTCAAGGATAAACCTCAGTTACAAAAAACACTTCTTCTCTCTGGAAATGAACTGAAACAATCACATTAAAAAGGTGTAGAAAATAAACACCTGAATAATTAGTTAAAATAAACTAATCTGAGATCAAATCCTACCTTTATATATCCCCAGGACACAGAGAGCAGATAATTCACTTCAGGCATTTTGACAAATCAAAAAAACGGATCCAGAAACAGAAAGGTGCAGGTTTATAGGCCAAAATACAGATCGGATGATGAAAGCGCTAGACTTCTTGCGAAGAAAAAACAATAACTCAGCTCTGTCCAGTAAGAGACTTCAACCTGAAGAGCCTTCAGAGCTCTGTTCAACGTCCATAAATGAAGCATCATGTTCCCAGCCTGCAAACATCCACAGAAAGGAGCCCATGTCCCAGGAAGCAGAGAGGAAAAGCAGCGAGGAGTGATTGGAACGTGGCTTCCCAAAAATCCAATGAGAGCATATCGTGACCACACAAACTGTGATACACATGACGTGTGCTCACACAATCATAGGCGCACACACACACGCGCACACACACACACTCGGATGCAAGGACACACTGCTGAGGTCGTGAATAATTGATGATAGTGCGGATGCTTGGTAGATGCCAAAGCACCAGGACAGCAAGAAGAAAAAAAAAATCTGTCAACAGCTTCCAAACAGGGCTGGCTGCCTGACTGCCTCTGTGTGTATGACACAAGCTCCCATGTGAAGAGCACAGACTGCTCCTCTCACTGTGTCACACAACAGCAGCGAATCAGGGCTCAGGCATGGAAGAAGTGTGAGCTCATCAGCACCCCTGATTGGCTTGGATTGAAACAGACTTGAGGTCACCTGCTGTGTGATTGGCTAGAACTGAAGTCATTGGAAAATTTCACCCCATCCCTTTCCTCTCATTCCTGCAGTGCAACGGGATGTGGTTTTGCATGTGCGGGCGTGGATGTGTGTGTATACATACAGTTCAGTTGTGTATGTGCAAGACATTTTTACATTACATGCACTAGTATGGGTGTGTATGTGTTTGCATGCTGGCTGACCTAACCTTCTGTGCAATACGGTGTACAAGCACAGGTTACCTCATCCAACAGGACCCAGTACTCAAACATTGAGGTCAGCTTTCGTGCCTGTGTTCATGGGAGATGAGTCACAGTAACATCACTGATGTATTACATGAAAACCAATTAATCTTGTAAAAAGAATGAGCGTCACAGTTATCTGAAGTGGGCTCAGTAGGACAGAAACTGAAAGCAGTGTCCACACAGGTTGCTGTGTGTGTGTGTGTGTGTGTGTGTGTGTGTGTGTGTCTGAGCTCAAGAGGTTGTTGCTCTAGTTGGAAACAAACATTAAACCTCATCGAATGGAGAGTTGTAATAACATTTTCCCATCAGTAACAGTACGAACGGTTCCCTCAATAATGAGTATAAAAACAAATAATACTTCATGAACATATTTTATGTGTCTGGAAGTAATATCTATTGTCACCAATTTAACCGCTTAATTATATGCCATTTTAATTCTATTGTATTTGATTAAATAAAAATAAAATAGTCTCATACTGATCTGATTTTCAAGAGAATAAAATCAATTTAACCATTTAAACCCCATAATCTGCCAGGGGGGGTCAAATGAAAAAAAAGAAGAAGGCAAAATTACACCATCTATTACAGCCAGAATCTCTATAAAATTGGAATTAAATCAAAATACATATATTCTACATGTCTCATTTAGAGTGTCAGCAAAAATAAACCATTTGCACTAACCATAACCCACAGCGCAAGTGGTAAGCCATGAATGACTCGCCTAAGGCTTACAGTCATATGACATATAAAGTAATTATCAAAAATACTTTTGCATTTCTTTCTTTTTTTTAATGATTTACGGTATTATAACTGTGTTATAGTGCACAAAAGACATTTTAAGTGTTTTCTACTTCTAGCCACGATTGTGCTTTTTCCATAGAGGTGCAGGACTTGTATTTAGAAAAGACAGCTTTCTCTAAACAGAAAACATAATTTAGTCTTGAATCTACAGTCTCTAAAGCTGTGATTGTGAGAAGGGGCAATTTCATTTTTCTTTCTCTTAGTGTGTGAGCGCATATGTGCATGTGTCATGTGTCTGTGATGGTCTGGTGGCTACATGGATTAAAAAGGGACCAAACCTGTCTCTGCTTACTTTACACCCCACCTCTCCAGCCAGTACGGCACTGTGAGTAATTTACAGCTACGCTGGAGCAGATGAGACAACCGGCTAACTGAGATCAGGCAGCTCTGATTGACTCTTAGCCAAGCAGGCTAGCACAGGCCCAGCACACACACTAACACACACACAGTTTACTCCCTGCAGAAGCGTACAGTACACACAAATATAATGCCCACGGATACCCCTTGTATCCACACAAACTCCCTCTGTCCGTCACACAAACACACACATATTGAAAGCTCAGCCGAGAGGTGTAAACACAAACTATTGGGTAGAAATTGGAAAGTTTCACACCAAGCTTAGCCGTGACTTGTGTAATTTGTTCTTCGGCAGAATGACCAAAAATATCCACTCCCTGCTGCATATAGCCCCTAACACCTTCAAATCTCTGTTGCATTTGTTTCTTTTCTCAAATTTCCACATTTATTCTGGTGGCAGACGCCCCTCTCTGTACAGTATACAGGAGAGCAGGAACACTCTAATTGCTGCTACTCTTCTCAATGAATATACCACTGATTGTGAGAAGTAAGTCTGCTGTCCATTCATGCCCTTAACATTAGGTGGAGAAGGGAATCTATACAATTTGTAGCTGAACAGTAATGGTAAAGAAATCATAACAGAAGGGTGCAAAGATAAATAGACCAAGCTGACAATGGAAATACTAGGGCCACTGACACACAGCCTTACAAGACACCTTGTAATTTAAAAAACTCCAAAAGACAATACCTTTCATCACCTTGTTCAATTACGGATTAATGATTAATAAGTTACAAACAGAATGAGACCCAATTCAGAGATGTCACCTGGCTATAATAGATCCACCTTTTAAAAACATAAATACATGAAAAAAACCCATCAACAAAACACAACAACAAACCCTGAAAACAACTATAAAGTGCTGAAAAATAACTCATCCTTTGTGATGTCATAACTGTGTGGCCGTTACATAAAACGGACAGTGGTTTGACTCCCATCACCTCCTGAGGGCCACAGCTTAAAAATGTTTGTTTGGTGTGTTTGGAAAAAAAAGACTCCATAAGTATCTATATGGGTGTCCATCAATTATCCATACTGATCATGAGCGGACTCATATCTCCTTTCAACTTAAAAGGCTGAGAAGAAGATTGCAGGCTGTGTCCCTGAGTACATATTACAACACTGTGTATAGCCAGCAAAAACATAGCAAATACAGATGTATGAGCAGGTTTGTGTACAAGTAAAAAAAATGGAAATGAGAAAGTATTGATGATTAATGTCCTGGATGGTTCACCCGTAGATAAAACACATATCAAAATATAAATTGTCTCAAGATCATGAGCATGTCCTTCAGTGTTGGCCCATAGAAACTGAATGAATAGTTGAGACGCACCCATTCAAATCAACAAAGCAGGATGGTCAGGGTGGAAGCCATTTTTATGTGTATTGTTGCAGAGAACGTGGACCAACTAAGATGAGGTTTTGCAGCAACGACCAAATAAGCACTTGAGTAGAATAGAGCGGAGAGAGGCGTCTTTTCTTCACTATCTCCATTATCTTGCTGCTTTTGAGAAGCTATTTAAAAATTTCAATATACTGGCAATGTGTGTAGTATAGAAAAGTGTTAAGCCATGAATGACTTGCCTAAGGCCAACAGTGACATTTTTTTTTTACTGCAGGCTGTTTACACAGAGGTGAGAGGAGAGGACAACAGGGTTGTAAAAATGTAAATAGTTCAAAATGTTAAGCATCTGGAGTCTTTTTTAATGATTTATGGCATTATAACCATGTTAAATGTAAAGTCACACAGTTCAGCAATCACCCCAGTAAAGCAACAACAATCAGTCCTAATCAAATCTACATTTGAATTGTTACTGCCTGATACCAGACCAGTTCAACAGAGGCAATACGGATTGTGACACAACCAAAACACATTTTGCTCTAGGAGAAACTGCTGTTTCTACCCAAAAGTGGCTCCAAGCAGTTAATCAAGAATACATATTCCTTTTTGTAACAATGTTACTTTGGGAAATGATCAGATCATGAAGAGGCACACTGATCAAACTTGACCAGTGCAAACTGTTCCTGAGGCAGAAGCAGATTGTAGAAACACTTACACTCACACAAAGGGTGGGAATGTGACCACAGGGGCATTTTAAACTAGAGACACCTGATGAACCACCAGTGCAGTCATCAGCTCAGACATCTCAAAGATTATGTTAGGCAGAATGAACTGTACTAAATTTAGTATTAATGATTATTGTTTTTAGTGAATGTATTTCAGCTGCTGTGAGAATGACTTCCCCATGGTGTGAGATCCTTTAGGGCAAACTGTACATCACCTTGTTTGACCTACTGTTATAACAGCCCCTGGGTTTAATAGAGTAACTGAGTAACACACTGATATTCAGAGGTGATATGCATTATTTCCCTAGGTTATATTAGAATCTGATCGGGGTCATTGGGAGAAAGCAGAGGGAACTGTACTGCTTCACCGGAGCAAACACAAAATAACAGCAGCTATACAATGTGATGGCTACAGGACGCAGTATGAATGGTGATTTTCACAAGAATATCAATATAAAGCACATTCAGAGGAATTGTGCTGCAGATTTAGCTGTAATTTAATTCAATTTACATCAATGGAATTCTGTAATTGTTTCTTTTTAAACTCAGACTTGCCTTCATTGATGAATTAAGGCTCATGTTGAGTGCCGATAAATGAAAGTCTACAGGACACAGACACAAAGTAAAGGCTATGTGTAGGAGATGTAGTGACTGTATTACCTATGATGTGTGTGTGTGTGTGTGTGTGTCTGTGTGTGTTGCTGGAGTGAGATAGCAGGCTGGTTGGGCCTGTGGCTGTTGCCATGACAACCAGAGATAGCTGTCCTGGTGAGCAATAGTGAGGCAGTGCATGTTGCAGGTTTTTACATTTTAATCTTTTCACTCTTAAATGAGGTAGATGTCCCAGTCATGCATGCGACCGTGGTAACATTATTGGCGTGCATGCACGTTTTTGTAATTCCTTTGTCTGTCCGTCCTTCATGCCTCTTCTCTTGGTCCATCCCCCCTCGTGTGACATCACAGTGTGTGACATCACCAGAGCCCAGAGCTGATCAGCATTCAGAGCGGCACAGCAGCCTCCCTCCACACACACACACACACACACACACACACACACACACACACACACACACACACACAGGAGGCGACTGAGCATGCTCACAGCACAACTCCCTGCCTGCATGACGATGCTATCACTAACACACATAGGCAATATAACAGAAACAGTCCAGCTTGGTCTGTCTATAAGCAATAAAAACAATTTCATCATAGGAAGATTTCTTTGTAATTTTATATTTCTTAATCCATGCACTGACATGCAGCTGGGGCTGTGGATTGATTAAAAAGTCTCCTTAAATGGTGCATTCACAAGCACCTCCCTGAGCTGAAGTTCACCTGTGAGAACCTGTGTTGTCAGACAACCACAAATAAATTCTGTAACCTGTAACACATACTGGGTATATCGTAATCCGTAGTAGAACCTTGGGTAAAAAATCCCTATGCATCACATATACCTCTATATACAGTATATATCCCACTGCCATCAGCCACAAGAAACACCACGGTGAATCATGAGTCCTGGGTAACAGCTTTTGTTTCGATAAATGACACAGAAAGTGTATTCATACAATTGGACTGGTTAAAATTTGACAAAAAAAGCTATATTAATAAGTCCATGGATGCTATCAGCCTTGCCTCCAGAATTAAACTTAACATACAAGTTAAAAAAAAGAAAAAAAAGACATGATCAATACATCTTTCAATACCACAGCAAAAAAAGGGGAAAAAAGTCTTAGACACACAAAATACATTAACAAAAATGAAAGAAATAACAACCTGTACACAGTGCTGGTACAGAAAAATGCACTGAAGACATCCCAACACGTTTGAAAGAATGTTAATGGTGAGTGACATTATTATTACTATACTCAAATGTTGGTACTTAGTGCATTACTTTCGATTCAATAATTAAAGGAGATTGTAACATTTTAAATGTGGTATTAAAAGACATCCTTAGATGCTATAAACTTTTTTTAATCATTCTTACCTTGTTAGAGGCCATCTCACTGACAGAGTGTCTCGTCTGCAGCGTCTCCAGCTGGTCCAGACACCAGTCCAGCTCCTCCAGGGTCTCAGTGGCCAGTTTCTGGTAGGCCTCCTCTGCAGGGGCAAGACAGGAGGGCAAGGGGTCAGTAAGGGCCCGCTTCAGAGGGCTAGTGGACGGTCCAGGCCCGGGGTCTCCCACCCCACATACAGCTAAGCTGGGATACCCCGAGAAGACACATGGGTGACTCTTCATACTGGACAGGTGAGCCAGCTGTGCGGGCCTGGGAGTAGTCCTGTATCCTAACCCACAGATGAGCAGTCACAGGTCAGCTGTAGCAAAGCTCACTGATTCCCTTAGAGAAAAAAACCTCCAGTGCAGTCCTACAGTTCAAATCCTGGATTCTTCTTTTTAAGAGTAAGTCAGATACAATCCCAAGGAGTATAGTTGCAGGTGATGGATGGCAAACGGCCACCCTGAGTCAGTTCTGGGTGTCCAAATGAATGTTAAAAGTAAGAAAATCACAGCAGAGAATACAGAGGTAACCCACAGAGCAGGAATCGCACACAGACTCATTCACTACCTCCCATACACAGCACACATATCACAGTCACTGATCTAGGTGTGTGAGGTTTACGCTATCATTCATAAGAGAGATGTAAATCCAGTCATGTAGCAGGATGAACAGCAGTCTGCTTAGTAGGCCCATGTCTGCCATAGGAGGGGTGGAGGGAAGACAGGGGCGGTGGGAAAGAGGATCCGAAGAGAGACTCAGAACCAGCTAAGATCCATGTCAATATTGTCCAGCAAGGAACACACACCAGATTGTTCACGGCATCCTGACATGACGGTTAACAAACACAAAGACATCTCATACACACAGACTCAAACAGACACACACATGCATACACACACACACACACACATACACTCACACCAGACGAAATGCTAACCATAACACATCATGATTTTGTTTCATTAGCCTCTCTGCCAATGAAAATATCCATGGTATCCGGGAAGCAAAGGGTATAATCCGGTGCTGTGTGTGTGCCGGATAGTGTTTCCTATAGATGCTGTGTGTATAGGGGGTGGGCTTCTGTTGCTTCGGCGTCCCTGGTAGCCAAACGTGCTGCTCTCCCCAAGCTGTACCTAAAGCCTGAGAGGACTGCACTGTGGATGGGGAAGGGAGAGCGACAAAATGTGGACCGGAGTGATAGAGGAGTGGAGCCATAACTGGGAGCTCCCTATATTGTTTGTGCTTGCATGCTTATATGTGTTTAGCATACAAATACACCAAAACAGAAAGGTAAACAAATAGATGGCTGACGATACGGTAAAGATGCCAGAGTGTTAGCGTTACAAGTCCTACATCAATGTATCCTCGAGTTTCTTTTCATTTGAAATTGAAGACATGCCTCTCTCAAAGTCAGCCTATGTTAAAAAAATGTCACCTTGTCAGAAGCCAGTTAACATTGATGCCCTGACTAATTTGGGAAAGCACAGGCTTTTAATGCTATGTGATCTGTGATCCTGGAGGGGGCCACTTCAGCTGTAATTCAATGACACAGACAGAGAAAACACTAGCAGATAAAAATGCATGAGGACAACATTTAATCACATGATGCCATATCAGCTTAATGTTTCAGTTAGTATTTATACCTCATTAAAGCCTTTGGAAAGAGAAAATTTTTTTGTCTTCAATTAGAATGTTAGAAATGCTGCCATTTCACATATCTTTTATTCTAAAAGTAAATGATGAAAGGGCTATCACAATTTGGAGTGGTGAATTATAATATTTTATCGTATATTGTGTTTGGAAGCATTTTTTTTTAATGCATGCATGCTTTTTAAGCATGACCACTGACCATCTCTCACCCTCTTTTTTCACCTCCTATTCTCAAAGAAATCCCCCCTCTCCTGCATCATTGTCTCTGACAAATCTCTCCCTCCCTTCCATTAGTCCCCTTCCTCTCACACACTCCTCGTTTCCTCCGCTGATCTCTTCCTCCTCCCTCCTTTGTCTCCTTTCTGTTTCTCTCCTCTTTCTTTCTCTCGGCCTCCCTTTCTCTCTGTCTGTCTCTCTCCGCGGTGTGGTGTCAGTGGCTCGGGTGCTACTCTTTCTGACAGCAACTGCACTGACGTCAATGACATTCTTCTCATGCTTAGTGCGACATCAGACACCGGCGCTCGGAGAGGCCACTCTGCTGCACAGACGCAGGGCTGCAGCCAAACTATGTACCGGAACAGCCCGACAGTGAAGTCGGACTGTGAGCGGGAGAAGATGAGAGAGGAGGAGGAGGAAGGGAAAGGAGGAGAAAAATGTGCAGAGACAAGGAGACAAGAGGAGAGGGGGGGCTGAACTGCTCAGAAACAATACTGATGTGATTATCAGTTGTTTAGATAATTCATATATGTTGTAATTTTCTATTTTAGCTGTTTAGATGGTATTATGTGTCAATTAGAAAATAAAAATACTATGGATTCCAACAAAATGCACTCTTCCACATGTGTAACTTGCCAATATAATTCTTACTTTTTTATGTGTAGTGTCATTCTGATTAATTCCTTGTCGTCTATCTAATTTGGATGTGAGAAAGTAAAGTTATCACCAGTCCCTAAACACCAACTGTTCAGTGGCCGGCAGATAAGGCTGTGGTTTCACTGGGCAGATTCAAGAAGTGAATGTATAAATGTGTTTAGGGCGTTCCTGAAAAACAGCAGTACTCTCAGCGAATCTTCCCTAAATAAAAGTTTTTTAAAAAGTTTCTCTCTTTAGCTTTAACCAGCATCTTTCCTCATCCAGTTAAAATATCTTCGTTATCTGAACAGTAAGTCAATGAAAAATGACAAGCAGGAGAGGATGACAGTGGGATGAGCATAGATTGGAAAGTTACAAAAACAGCCTAACCTAATCCTTCTTTAATTCACTAGTGTCCTTTCACTGACTGATTTACTGAGTTACTATTAATTATTTTTCCTTCATTATCTTTATCTGCATGATGACTTAGTTGCCGCCTCAGCAAGCCCTTGCATTACAAGTAGTCAATACTCTCAAACAATCATGCTCATGACTCACAGCTGTTGCCAGTGTATGGCAGGGCCCATAATGGCTGTGCACCAGTATGATTGTGTTCTAAATATAGCACAATGTCACCAATTCCTCATATATAAGCAGGTTATGTATCAGGAATGTGATTCCTGGGAGTCTAGATAGATCACAGTCAAATGTGGAAGAAGCAAGCACATTTTTAATACCAAAAGATAAAAAATAAAGGTTTTTACCTCGCTTTACAATGTGCATGAATGTGTGTGTGTGTGTGTGTGTGTGTGTGTGTGTTTATGTTTTTCTATGGGTGTCTGGGCACATGCCTTAGGGGTAACTTAACTAAACAAAACAGAGTGAAATTATTTATTAATGGTGGAGGTTATATGGTCTCTCCTGCAAACATCGGCTAGGTTACAGCCATTGATACTGCTAAAAAGCAAAGTGACTGTCAAGGACAATTCTATTCTAGCTATCCAACACTGTCTGTGCCATGTCCTCCTCACAACAAAAACTCTTAAAGTAGGTCAGACAGACTGTGCAGGAGACGCTGTCTGTCCAGTGGTTACAGCAGTCAGACTATTCAAGTCCTGCATGACTTTATATATATATATATATATATGGCCTGTCAATCCATTACTGAAGCATTGATATGTCTGTGGTTATTGATGAAATCTGAAGAAAGTAAGTTGATTAAGAATGTGGTGATCTGAAGTTAACATCCACTATAAAACTTTATGTAATGCTTCTCTTAAATAGGATGTAAGTACCAAATAAAGGCAAAGACTGAGCATTTGTTGTGATCAAATCTCTTTCATAGGCACTAATTTTGTGCGTGCTTCTGGGCCTGAGTGGGTCAAATTTCTTTTTGAGTTGACAGCAAACTCTGCAACTCTCCAACTTTTTTGAGTCAAAAGTGAGAGCTTTTTTGTACTGCACTACTACTACTACTACTACTACTGTGCTTGTATGCATTTTTTTTGCATGTGTTACAATGTTAGATGGCCTAATATAATCTGTTTGGCTTCTTAATAGGTGGCCTATATTGGTATGTTGCAACCGAATTGGCCTACTATTTGATAGTTGATGCGCGCCTTTTTACCAAATCATTTTGGTGGCATTCAATATTACTTTCTGTGCGTTTCATGCTGTGTATCTTTTGTCAAACTTCTGATCTCCAGTCCCTGTAAATATTTAATGTGTGTCAGTCATCACTATTCATTTCCTTTGGTGCTGAAATGGACATATGACTATTTTCTCCAAATTCATATGGCAACAAACCATGTAGGCTATGGTTATTTTAGAAGGTTTATCTTGAGGCGTTCAACTGTTTTAAGCACCCACCAGCAGAAACATAACTGAGTGATTATGTCCTCTGTAAAATCACAAACAGATTGAAGATTTGACAGCTTCTTGGCTAAACACATTTATAACCACAAAAGGCCATACCCAGGTAAATAGTTACTCTTGGTTTACCAGCTAAAGCCCTTTTTTCTCTTAGACCTTTTTTATTTTGCTCCAGTAAACCAATTATCTGCAAAATATGTTGTCCATATTTGTATTCTGACCATGCTGGATATTATGTTCATGTTCTCTGGCTCCCTGCACAGCATGACTGCCAGCATGTCCACTCCACCATGCTGATATCTTACAATAGATACAAGTGCCACTATAACAACACCAGCACCCTTCATATCAGTTTTAATAGATTAAGAGGTCTAATGTTATTTTTTAGCATTTACTGTACATGCAGTATTATATACATATATATATATATATATATATATATATATATATGTATGTTTAAAAAACATGGTTTCTAACATGCCATAATGTCCTTTTGAGCAGATATAAGAACATTTGTAAGTCTGTACTAATGTGTCTGTCAACAATTATAATGTCTCTACAGTTGTTGACGAATACATTCTTAAACACTTACAGGTAAAACTGCTTACAACTACATTATAGTGTGTTGTAAACTGTTTGTTGGATGTTTATATACTGCTTCTAAATTCTAAAAAGGGGGATGTCAAGTAAAGTGTTACTCGAATGTGAACAACAGTGATTATATTAACATTATCTATAGTGAAATATATTACTGATTCCCAGACCACACATCTAACCACACACACACAAACACATACACACACCGAGAACACCAGCTCATTATGCTGTTCTTTCTGTCCACATACCTGTAAAGGTGGTCTTGGTGATGGGTGGTGGGTTACACATGGGTGATCTCCTGTCATGGCAGAAACAAACACAAACTGAGAAATTTCCTTCTCAAAATATAAATATTTTTATTCACACTTTTCTGCGTGACTCAAAGAACCATTTACCATCAGTAATTTCTACACATGTAGGGAGGGAGCGCTGTAGCAGACGGTACAGTATCTTTACAGTGTACTGCTACTGTTGTTGTAGTACTCAATACGAACAGCAGAGGGCGAGCAAAGCCAGACTGTGAGTGTATATTGGACATAGTGCAGGGAGCTGCCGCATTTGAATGACTTGAAATCACTGGCACTTGTTTAGTCTTTTTCATTTCTTTGTCAATGAAAAAAACCTGCTAAACTGCTGACATGCTAATAAAACAGAAAATGTATCCTTGGTAACCGACATGCTGCTCGGGTGGGCAGCAGTGGCACTCCTGAGTGTTAGATAAATGGCGTTCCTGAAATTTAAGCTCATGTTGCTTGGAAATTAGTTTCAACACATTGTTGGTGTTTGATAGACTGGAAACCAATCAAATTTTCCGAGCTCATGTTTAATTTGCTCTGGCAGATCACCTTCAGACAGATTTTCACCCAGCCGGGACCTGAATGGGCCCATCACAACCATCTCATAAAAGGTTGGTTTAAAAAGAATAACAGACATCCAGTGCAACTCACAAACCCAGAAACCGTGACTATGAATCAAGATCCTGTTACTGTTGCCTATTTCTCAATTCTCATCCCTAATCATCTTAGTCATAAAGTGACGGTCATCAAATATTGTGATATGCTGGCATGTTGATCATTGTTGTCTGTAATACAGTCATTCCTCCCACTATGACAGATTTAATTTCTGTTTGAAAAAAACAGTGAAAATTACTTACTTATTGGATGCTCTGTCTTGCTGTAAATTAGTTAATGCACCAAAGTTGTTTCGTACAGTTCTCAAGCTGGCGAGAACCTGAAGGGGACAAAATAGATGAGGAACTGAATCATACAACAATTACTGACAATGTAAAATATGAAGACATCAAACACACACACACACACACAATTATTGCCACAAGCACTCACCTGTGCAAATGGCGTTACAATCATATCGTCACCATGACTGAAACACACAAAGACAGCGGCCTTAATGTTAGCTGCAGGTCTACAGTATATTGACAACAGTGTGCTAATGTGCTGAAAAGGTCAAGGGGAGGGAGGAGCGGGGGGTCACATCAGCATCTCTGATACACTCAATCACAGTGACATGTTTACTCATCACATCCAGCTGAGGCCCTACATCACATTGTGTAATAGTTACTGCGGTCAGGTTACTGGTGGACATGTCTCTGTGCACATAGTGAACCCTATAAACTTAATTTCTTTCTGTACGGCCATGTCCTTTGCACAGTCACCCTTTCTCCATGTCCTTTCCCTCTCTTTCCATTATTTTTAACTATATCCCATAGGCAGTCTTTATTTCATACTTTTATTTATCCTGCAGGTAAAAGTCAGCTGAGTAAAAATCTGACATTGCCCCAGTTTTTAAGCCCTTCCACATGTGGCTCCTGGAGTAGGCAGTCACAGTGTAAGAGGCCACCTTAGTGGGTATTGTTGAATGGAGAGTATTATTTGTTGAATTCCAGCTAAAGAACTCTGAGTCAGAATACTGCCGACTTCAGAGCTACGTTATGACTGTGATCACTGTCAACATTTGTTCAGGTGACAGGAGTGTGTAAGAGTCATTGAGCTCTACTGCTGCTCACTTCTACAGTACTGCAGCCATGTCATGCGGACACACCCACCGGCATGTGAGCTGACACGTCTGGCATGAAAGTCAAAAGAGACACAGGCTTGTCATGTGCTACTATCACAAGACAAATAGAAGGTATACAGTGTAAAGAGGTCGGGAAGAGGGGGAGAGGCAAGGATATGAGTTTGGATATGACTATTCATTTTATTTTGGCCTTTTGGCACACACAGGTTGCCCTAGATCTGTTCATTTCTTTTTTTTTTATTAAAAAGAAATTCCTCTGAGAAATTTCTGAACTATGTTCTTCTGAGGGTGTTTCTTTTTAAGCACAATTAGTCATGTTGCCTCCTGCTAGCTTATTAAGTTTTGTTTTTTATGCAATTTAGCAGAAAAGAAAATATATGAAATAATGACTTATAATATATATATATATTTAGATTTTTAACATGGTAATTGGATAGTGGGCTAAGGTCAAGGAGGGGTCACTGGTTTAATACTCGAGAGCAAAAATCAGCAGGAAGTCTTAGGTTACTGCAGGACATTTTTCATCTTTCTTTCTATTTGTCTTTCTTCAGGCGAGATCGAAAAGCTATATTTTCAGTCAATATTTTTATTTCCTGTGGCACTAAGTGTACATTCCATGTAACTGGATAGCCTCCACTGTGTGGGAAATGGGGAATGCACTATCAATATATATACACAGTGATCCAGAAGATGCCAGCTGGTTTGTGTGTTTTATCACCATGTTTGGAGTTGTAAGGCAGAGATGACTTAGTGTTAAAAAAGACAAATTATGAAATGAACAAAAACCCATTAACAGATTTAAAACAGCACAGAAAATAATTCCATTATTCTGGACAGACATAACCTGCATATTTCAGAGTCAAAAACTGTGCTTGTGGACATTGTGTGACTGACCACCTTGTTTATGCTACTGGATGTGGCTAAGAATAGATTTGACACCTCACAATCAGCTGTTGGTCATGCACACATCCCACCGGGACCAAAGCTAGCTGCATGGCCGCTCTAAGACCTGGTCAAAAAACATTCAGCAATGACACAGATTTAAAAGAAGAAGAAGCAGAAATTAACCAAATTCAGCACAAACAGGAACATCTGGTTGTAATTTGTAAAGTTTCAGGTGGAAGCCATGCACTTACATGTCACTGGCAATGGAGGAGTTTCGGGACATAGACTTGGGTGAGAGGTCGTAGTCACTGTCAGAGCGGTACAGGAACGACTCTCTCCGTTGGCTGTGGACAAAATTGGCCTGCAGGATGAGGCCTGAGCCCGGGCTGGCCATGGGGTCCAGGGGGCTGCGACCTGATGACGTGCCATTGTCCACGTCGAAACTGCATATGGAGAGACAGAAGAAGAGAGAAAGACACGAAGATCAGAATCTGATCATGTACAGCTGACACAATTTGGTATTGTTATACAAAAACATTATTGCAGAAACTCTAAACAGCCAGGATTCAAAGTACAGCATGTGTAATATTCTTTCAAGGTGAGGGGAAGGATGTAGTGATTAACCCTTTAATGCATGGTGTCTACTACACAACCAGTGGACAGACATGTGGAAGCTACTTTGAACCATTTTTATATTAAGAATATGTCCCTAAGCGTTAAAAATATTTGCCGTTTTGAGACATTATATCATAAATTTAAAATAGCAGAAGGAAGAGGAGATGCACCAGGTTTCTTAGGAATTACTGTTAAATCAATTTCTTTAAAAAAAACCTGATAAAACATTTTTTTTTTCAACTAAATAAGATGTTAGAAATACTTGTCTACATGTTAATAACTCCAGTAGACGTTATGCGAGGAGTGTATAATCTTGGTCTATAATTAGATATTTAGAATCAGATTTTATTATTTAAAATTATTTTTTTTGTTTCTGTTTTTGATCATACTGATCACCACTGATGGATGGTATCCACTGCAGTGACCGCATACAAAAATTAAGTCCATTGGCAAAAATTATTGGCATATTTTTCTACTTGTCTAACAGTAAATACAAACATTAAAAACATTGGGCCTCATTCACCAATATCTTCTTAAGAATCTTCTTAGATTCTTTCTTAAGTCCTTCTTAAGAAGATTTCTAAGAAGACCCTACGTCAGATTCATCAACGTGTTCTTAAGCCGCTGAATTGTTCGCAGCCGTGTTCTTAACTTGATGAATGCCATCTCCTCGTAAGTTGAGCGCGCGTGCCAGGTGAGTCTAATTAACATAGGATTAGCATAGCTAAACGCCCATTAATGCCCATAAAATGACCCATAAAAAGGACTGCAGGGCCGTGTGTAGACGCCACACAGAGGAAACAGCAACATGCGTTGGAGCACAGGGAAAATAAATAAATAAATACAATTAGCAGCCTTAGTGCAGGTTGCAACAACACAAACAATTTATTTTCTGGAATAATACCTTGAAACCACAATATGTAACTGGCCGAGAGGCCAAACTGGTCAGAGAGTTGGACTGTGATTACTTTATCAAGGACTTTTCCTCGAAGAAGGCCAGTAAAAAGCCGGTGGTTTAAGTGAGTAGTTTCTAGGACTGTAGCCGGTATCTGAGTACTCGGCATCCGAGTGCCGTGTCGACCCCCCGGTCGGACGGTCGGTCTGAACACATTAGCGCGATTTAGTGCATTTTTTTTTATTACCATTACAACAAGACTCCCCCATGGCATGTGCCTGTATTTGTGTGTGTAAGTGCGTCTGTGTGCGCCGGCCAGCGCGAGGGAGAGAGAGTATTAATGGGACACTCTGGATGATAGTTTTTTTTAGGTGGTTACCTATATTTTAATTAATACTACAAGGGCTGGCTATTTGAGCGTTCTGTCTCTCCCATAATATATGTATCGTCCTGTACATGGCAGGTGCCAAACAAAACAGACCTAAACTGACAGTAATGTGTGGTTGTGTGTGCCGGTGTTGTTATGTGCGTAATGGAAAGAGCGCCGTTGCACGCGCACATAATGCGTGTGTAGACAGGGGCTCGTGGTCATGATAATCCGTCTATATGTATATCGTCCTGAACGTGACAGGTGCCAAACAAAACAGACCTAAAATGACAGTTATTTTGTGTGGTTGTGTGTTGGCCGGTGTTGTTATGTGCGTAATGGGAAGAGCGCCTTTGCGCGCACTCTTTCCGTGTGTAGGCACTATAGGCAGGGGCCCGTGGCAAGTTTGTGTCCAGAGGTTGTGGACTGAGGGGTTGCAACCTTGGCTTGATTTTATTTATTTTTTATCACAGATGAAGTCCCGCAGAGCCAACTTGCAACAGAACTAGTACGGACAGAGCCCTCCTGCAGCAGTAATATATATGCCATTGTTTTGTAGGTCGTGGAGAAATGCCACCGATAAATAGGGTGGTATCACTAATGGACGGCATGATTTCCAATTTACTTGATTCATGTTAAAGCTTTGACACATTTAATTTAATTAAAATGAAAAATGAAAAAAAAATGAAATGAATAAATAAATACATAAATATGACGGAAATTTCATTGTAATGTATTTTATTTAACTTAACAAAAGAAGACAACACAACCATGCCAACATGTCAGCACTGAAATGTGCTTAAGAGTTCTCCTGAGTGTTCGTAGGATTTGTTCTTACCTAAGAAAAATCCTGGATAACAACAAAATTCATGAATGCCACAATCTTCGTAAAATCTTCGTAAGTGGGACTTAAGAACAAATTTGTTCTTAAGAACGGTTCGTGAATGAGGCCCATTGTTGCGATTGAATAAGTGATTCATGAATCTTTTAATTCTGCTTAGAGTCAGTTGATAGTAAACAATCTGGCTGCTACTTGAAAAGATGCCACTACTCCATCATTTGTACATATAGATTCTTAGAAAAATGCAGACCATTAATGAATAAATAAATCAACCATAATAAGGTGCAACATATTGTACTAATGGCTACATGAAGTGTCTCATCTCCCCTATACCTAAATTTATCGCAGCATTTATGCCAAACAATAACAACATGTTAGAAGTCTTGATGACATCAGAGCTTACTCACATATAGACTTAGGCTCTGCCATGCATGTCTATATGTGGCTGTTAATTGGCTCCATGGTCACGAGCCTTGACACTCAAAGCATGACATGACGTACCTACAGTGTAGGCATGAGGGCCCTACACAGCCCATGCACTGCTGAAGGACCAACATTTGCTCATAAGCTTAACCATTTATAATTATACTCAATCAGTCACTCAATGTCTGGCTGATTATTAGCAGGTGGCAAAAAATCTGGCATCTTCATCCATCGATTTGGTTTGTTTAAACTCTGCACAAGGCCACAGGAAATACCTCTGCTCTAACAATGCCACTGACTCACTGCTGAAAGGTGTTTCTAAACCAATGACAACATTTCCCACCGAGATGTCACGATGAGCTCCTTAGTCTCCTAGGTGATTGTTCGGTCCAGATGATGATTAACAAACGTCATCAGGGATATCTACCTCATCACTAAGGCTATCGAGCAATCCCATAATCCCATCTGGTGTGAATGCTTAGGTCAGGGGGGATTCCCCCCAACTGCGAAACATAATACGCACGGGGATGACACCCCTTTATCATCACCAGCACATTTAATCCAATATCATCCACGACTTGAGTATGACACATCCTGCTCATGTTAGTAGTATGCTAATGAATGCTTATGTACACTTTCCGGCCACTATATTAGACTGACCTGTGCAACTGCTTGGTAACGCTAATATCTAATAAGCCAATCACATGGCAGCAACTCAATACATTCAGGCATGTAGACATGGTGAAGACACTGCTGAAGTTTACAGATAATGATCCAAAAAGTGAAAATATCCAGTGCGCAAGAGTTTTCTCGGCCAAAATGCCTTGTTGTTGCCAGAGGTCAAAGGAGAATGGCCAGACTGGTTCCAGATGATAGAAGAGTAACTCAAATAACCACTTGTTACAACTAAGGAATGCAGAAGACCATCTCTGAACACACAACATGTCCAACTTTGAAGCAGCAGCAGGAGACCACACCGCCACTTTATTAGGTACACCTTGCTAGTTAATAAAGTCGTCGGTGAGCATATGTGTGATTGCATGGTGTAGAAAGCACATTTCAATGCTGAACTTAAACATACACACACACAAGCTAAAAACTAAAACAGTCATTGCCATTACACAATGAGGAATGACTAACATTGCTATGAGAAGCCTTCCTGTTTCCCATCTTGACTTGTACGTGATCCTCGGTGTATTTCACACCCTTAAGAGCTGAATCACCGACCGGTGAACAGGTGCAAGTTATTATCACTTTGAAATGTGTTTAGCAAGTCTGGTTTGCAGGTTGTGAAAACAGGGGCTCTGCGAGACTGATTTCGAGAGGAAGAAGTTATTATCCCTCATCCTACCAACATATTTAACATACCACGACTACCAACTGGGACACCAAGAATAAACAACGGAAGAAACAACCATCATAGCATAATATTACATTATTTCTTGTTAAAACATTATTAGTCATGTAATAAATGCAATCTAAGGGAAAAAAAAGAGTATTATTCTTTTTTAGGAAAGTTAAACTTAATTTGCATACTATGTAAAAAAAACATATTTATGTATCTATTAAAACTGCACAGGCAAATCTGGGTGCTTTTAACTGGGGTCCCCCAGGAACCCAAAGACATTGGTATAAATAAAAATAACACTAATTACAACAGAAACACAAAACAATGATATGAACTTATCAGGAACACATTTACTGACAAAGTCATTAAACATTGGAATATAGAATAAAGCACCTAGGGAACATAACAAAAAGTAAACCTTTGGGGTCTGTGGGAACGTCATTTGGTAGAATGAGGGTTCTGCTTCCCACATCTGAAACAATACTGCAGCTTATCTCTGTGTATCAGGATTTGTTTGACACAGCCACAACACATACAGGACATGCCAGGCATATTTTCCACAACAACTAAATGGCTAAACACTGCGCTATCTCTGTGTGATCTCTCTGAGTAGCAGCAGCTAAGTGAGTGTGAGGTTTGATTGTGGAATGGGATCGTTTGGCCGTCTGCCTGATGACTGAGGGAAGGGCAATCGTATTGTCCTCTTCCTGGTCTCTAACTATCTCTGAGACAAGCACTCGCAGACACAGAGAGAGGTAGTGTGTGAGTTGCAATGACCCCAATAACTTTTCTCCACTTTGTCTAATCTTACACACATGACTCCAAAGTCTGTCCCTGAGTCCTCTCACTCTGTCTTTTTGTTGTATTATATGTGGAACAATATAACTTTGGAACAACAAAGTCTCTATCAAACAAAGATGTTTTTCAAAATTTGTTGCCCAGGATATCTCAGCAGCATCTATAGTTCATTTATGGCTTTAATAGCTATTTTGACACATATTTTGCCTTAAATAAATATTGCACCTCCTGTGATTTGGATATTGCACAAGTCCGTATTGGGATTTTGATCAGATTTTCATATTTATTCAGCCTTAGTATTAGATCAGAAGTACGTCAGTCTAATCACACACTCAGACACAGTCCACACCCTCTTATCACACCAAGAGATCTATCTGCTTTCTTCACTTCAGGTGTGAAACCACTGACACACAAGTAAGTTGTCTGTTCGTTCTCCAGCTGTGTGACAAGTACGTATGGGTGAGTGTTTGCGTATCATGTGTGTTTGCGCAAGAGACAAAGACAAAGATCTCAGATCCTAGAGAGATAATGAGAGTGCTGAAATAAAACACCTAGCATATGTCTTACAACTGATTCATTATCACACTTACTCTGACGTCACAGTTTCTCAGTAAAACCCCTGATACATTACTCCACTCACAGCATGTGTGTGTTTGTGTGCATGTATACAGTGTGACTCCACAGACACGCCCTCTTTGGGAATTATCTTCGCAACCAGTTTTATGAGGTATTTCACCAGAATTGACATCACAGTGGGAATGTCTGACCTTTTTCCCTTCTCTGACACAAAGCAGCAGCCTGTGATGAGCAAGCATGAGTTTGAAAAAAAATGAGAAAGACAAGAAAAATTTCAACAAGACTATGACCGTGTTGTAAGAATCAACAAAAAGCACAAGCGCAACTTTCAGGCGGATTATTGTGGAGATGGGAAGTAAATCTGGCATTACTTAGAGGGCCGAGACAAAAATAAATTTCAGTTTACACAAAAAGGGAGTGAGCCAGGACTTAGATATAAATGACGGAGGAGGGAAATATTTGATGTGCAAACACTGGATGGATGACGGAAGATCCAACTGCTTAATATCACTGCTGACACTTGACCTCACCTTGTTGTCCATCATCAAAAGTCACACCACATATTGTTTATAATTTTCTGTCTAGTTTTACAGCAAATATATTTCCAGATGGCCATTAACGTGGACTTTCAGAAAAAAACAAATCATTTTTTGTTCATAAAGTATGATAGGGAAAATGGAAATAATGATCCGTTGTAATCAAAAACATGATATATAAAGAATACTGTGAACATTCAATCATAAAATAAATTGATTTCAAAAGATAGAGCAAAGAAACACTCAGACACCAATAAATAACTTGGGAAATTAATGGGGGTCATTTTTGACTCATGTTGTGTATCAAAGGCATTATCGCGAATCACATTGCAATTGCAAAATCTATAAAAAAATATTTTAAAAATCTTACAGCCCACTTTGGATAGCTGTCTGTAAATGCTAGCGCTCCATAATAACTTATAGCATCCCTTGCCAAAGCAAGGTACACAACAGCTACTAACCTAACAATTCATTTACACCTGCAATTGGCTGGTTTCTACCTGATAATGTCAAGTCCTGTGTTGAGGGTTCAAGGACAGAAGGCATTGTTGTCTGTACAGATTGTAAAATATTGTTCTGGGACAAACTTGTGACTGTTCTTAAAGTCCAGGTATTCAGTGTTAAATGTATCTTGACTAATCTGTTCAAAGACATATTCTTAGCTGATAACTAATTTTCATTGTATTCAAAACCAAATATCTGTCTTGTGTCTAAAGATGGTTCAATGAAAAATGAAAACAAGACAGATAAACCAAGATAAAAGTATTACAGTAACCTGAATAGCACACTGTGTTAAGTATTTCAGTTACAAAAGCCTACAGCTACATGAAGGCTTTTGTAGGCGTGAATCCGGCCTGCAGGGAAAGTGTTTCCCACAGGAGTAGAGTTTCATGCTTTAGTTTAGGTTCCAGGGGGAAAAAAAGAGAGGGATTGTTCATTGCTAGAAAACCTGCAGCTGCACTGTAACAAAGCGTTGGCTGGTGAAAAAACAACAACAATAAAAAGTACAGTACTGTGGTTGTAAGGGCACTGAGATGGATGAGTAGTGGCTGTTGTGACTTTAGGATGCTGCTGGGTCACACACTCGCCTCAGGACAGCGCACAGCTTTTTTATCCTCTCTCTCCGTCTGTCTCCATCATTTTTGTCTCAATCTTTTTTCTCCTTCTGCGTCTGTCTTTCCTTCTCTCTTTCACACACACACACGCGCACACCAAATGGCATAGATCAATGACTCATTCATTTTCATTCCTGGGTAACTTGAGCAATTATAAACACCGCAGGAGTTGACGTGACAGCGCTGTGAGGAGACGTATTGGAGAGAGAGGTCAGGGCAGAAGTGTCTTTGATACATAATCAGCTGAGGACACTGGGGCTCTGTTTTCCCACCATCATTCAGAGTCAGTGGGCCAGAAAATGGCCAACAATGCAAGAGACAATACATGGCACAAACATGATATTTTTGTCTCTTTTACAAGGATGAAACATCTAAAAAAAATATGTTAAAAACAACTTTCTCTTTCACTAGAACTAGGACACAAATGTGGAAAAAATGATAAAAATCAGGTATAAACTGCAGTTACAGACGTGTTTGACAAATGTTTATCAGAGCAGAGCCGTGTGTTGAACTAGACAGAGGGAAGATGACACTCGATTTATTTTAGAAAGCTGTGAGGACAAAGAGGGGAGCAGGCAGTGGAGGAAGGACAAGGAGAGACATGTCAGAGCTGTGAGTGTGTGCATGTGTGTGTGTGAGCTTTCAAGTGTCTGTATTTATGAGGATTGCGAGGAGTGTGTTCCACTCGCATGCATGTGGAGTGTCAGTATGCGATCCTGAACAAATGTGTGATAACCTTGACCGTGTCATAAGTGCAAAACTGCGACCCATGACAGGGGGAAAGAAGATGACGCAGAAGATTCAGACATACTGCACGTAGTGGAAAAGCTGTGTTGGTTTGGTAATTTACACTTTTTCCCCTTGATCAAAACAACACAACGCAGCTGGAAAATAAATCAGAGGAAAGTAGAGGATTAGTATTTATCTTTAAGGAATGTGACCTTATCTGACTCTCACTGTGCTTTTTAAAGAAAAACAAAGAATCCTAGAGAGACACAACAGGAGTTATCTTTCATGTTGGCCTGCTGAGCAGACGGTCAGGTCAAAGGAATTGAAAACAACAAATACATCACCACTGACTAACAAACATTGTCCTTATTGTGCATGAGCTATTGACTATATTCATGTGGTGAAAGATATTACGTTCTCATACTCAAAAGTTTAAAATGAGGGTGTTACTCAAATGATATTCGTTCACTGTTTATCTTATAAGTACTACCCTGAAAATGTTGGAACGTGACCATGTTATTGGGTTTATTAAGGAGAGACACTACACAAGAATAGGGTTTTTACCCTATTCTTGTGTAGTGTGTCTCTCCTTAATAAACTAACTAACTAACTATAAATAACTAATAGCTATCATTATGAAATTACCCCAGACTGCTACATACATTAAGACAACCATTTTTTTTGTATTACATGTTTTCTGAAATGTAATGTTTTATGTCAGCAATGTGAACATTGGATAAAGCCAGGTTCAAGGTATTGTTTAATTTAATTTAATTAGTCAAAGGTTTTAAGGTATTTTGGATCGCTCTCTTTTTATCACAACCTTTTATCAAAAATCTGAAAAAACTGTTAACAGCCATAAAAAAAATGTTTCGTCATGATTTTGGTAAGAAAAAGTTATTAAAGTTATAATAAAGGGTTTGTTGTATGTTAGTACAACTGAAGAGAAGATTTCTTCTTCAGTTTGAGAAAAAAAAACTGTATAAATTTAATCTAAAATACCAACATTTTGCAAGACACTACAGGTGAAAGGGTAAGAGAAATGTGGATATAGATCACCAAAATACCAAAGCATGATTTCATTCCTTGATCTAATGTACTGAAAAAACAACAACAACATAGGTAGCAGTTAGCAGGTTCGATATGTATCAAAATAAATTAGTTAATTTTAAGCTTACAACACTACAGTCGTAATTATACAGACCAGTTCTTTTCCTAAGCTTGCATATACAAAAATGAAACTAGCCAAAGTAGCCAATTCAGTTCCACTATTAAATGCCCAATGGCTTCAAGCTAGTGTTCATAAATTCTCTAATTCTCGGCACTGTCCCCACCATCTCACTTAGAAAGTGAACAGGGGAGTGAGGAGCACTAAACGATCCCTTACAACCAGAAAACATGAGACAGAGGTAACAGGAAAATAAACTGTGAAGAGGCCAGAAAGCACAGGGCCGTCAGAACAAGCAGATAAGTGACCGACCACTCACTGATAACCAAGACATGTTACTTTATCAGGCCCTACGCATACACACCCCTTCTTAGTCACACGTTCACACATGAGCAGAAACACACACATGCATGCACTGAGTGAAATTAACACCCACCAGGCGGCAAATACTGGCAAACTGGTCTTTGGCAGATAAATCGGTAGGGAATGTGCCACATTGGCTGGTGAATTTCATACAGTAGTATACTCTATATACACTATTTAAAAAAGAAAGGTATATTAAACATTCAAGTCTTGACAGTACAGGAAGCTGCCATTATAGGATAAAATTATTATGTAATGTTTTGTCAGAAATTCTTCTTAAAGGTTTGCACTCTCTTCTTTTTCTCCCTCGTTCAGTTTTTATTCGCTGTCAGGTATAAGCAAAGTGAATCCTTTTAGTCGTGACACTATGTAAGTACTCGCTTATCACTGCACCATTCAGAAAACTCAGTCAATTGTGAGAGACATACAAAGAGGTCACCATAGTAATGCAGCGTCATCTCGGGTCATGTGGTTTAAAGCAAAACAAGCCAGTTGTGCTTCTCTATACAGGTCCACCTAACTCAGACATATTCATCATCTTAGGTCTGAATCACTCAAAGGTCAAATTTGTAAAAACATGTTAGATAACTTGCACGTTGTCAGGCCCTATGAGAGGCCGAATTACATGTAACCTTCAACATTTACAGCCTGCCTGAGATGCCTAACTGAGGGATGACAAAGGCCAGATGTAAACACTTGAGTTAAAAGTCACACGTATCCACTTCTCTACGCTTGATCTCAGCACCATAACATCAGAATGGATTTTAAAGTGGAAGAGAGGTGCTGTGCAGAGCTAACATGATTTCATAAACATCCGATTATTCCCAAATCCTCATCTTTCTCAAACTCAAGCTCCTGTGCTGGTGGACACTGCGTACACACACCTGCATTTACACAGTTGGTTGGGTGGAGTGGAGTCTGTTTGAGTATGTTCAAGCCAGGGGGTACATCACACACCCAGACAAAGTTGCTGTCTTTAATACGTGAGCACACAAGCACTCAGGCAGAGACACACACAGCTAAGAAACACACATACGCAGATACTTTACTCGTGTGTTTCGTGTACTTATCTTAATGAGAATTAGCCGACTTAGGCAGATAACACCCCGCTTTGTGCATTATATGTATACCTTGCACAAACACACCCATGTGAATGCAAACAGCTGAATTATCACCTACAGTTCAGCCATTTCCATGTCACAAATCTACTGTAAATCTTGTCAGCTCAGTGATGATAAGTATGAAAGACTAGGCAATGATGCGAATTAATGAAAGAAGCCTTGATACAACAGTAAATAACAGAAGAGAGGAGGGCAGGACAGATGGAGGAGGCGGTATGCTTTGTCCAGCTGAGTATTGCTTTTGGTAGTCATTCAAGAAGATGTCTCATACAAACCTAACAGTGCCAGATTCTTAGTTTTTAACACAAGAAAAAGCTACATTCTGCAGTCAGCTCTAAGACTAATATTAGGTTAATGTGTAGCTACATACAGCCTCAAACCAAATCTTGTACTGTCTGTGATCCGGACCGCTCAGAACTACCACTCTCAAAGACCTAATTAATCTATCTTCATTTCACACAAGCGTCATTTCCTGCTGGGGAGGTTGTGGAGCAGATTAATAAACGGACAATGTGAGAACACGGTGAACCCTGCAGGGAGGTCCGACAGGGTTCAAACACATGCTGCTGGGCAACCACCCCCACCCCCAACCCCCACCAACCCACAGACACTGTGTATTTGTCCAGGGCTGCTCTGATCCATTTACAGCTCTGCCTCAGAGTACCACAATGGGAAAACTGTGAATATTAACTTCCAGTGTTAAAGCTACAGGGCAGTTTCTTAGTTGGAAATGAGTGCTGACAGGCAAGGACAAGTTGAGACAGGAGGGAGAAGAAGACAAGGGGGGAGGGCAGGGTGATTTTGCCCCTGGCGTTGCGCTCTGCATCCTGCATTTATCTGGAGCCATGTGCAGACAGGAGCGCCACAACACATTCCTCAATGAACCATTCCTTGGCTGATCTAAAACCTTGTGTTTTAGATCATCTGACCGGCTGAACAGACAGTAAAGTTCTAATGAATGCACACTGAAGGTAACACCGGAGTCAAGACAACGTAGGGGAACGGAAGCTGACAAAATAAAAGATAAAAAAATAAAATAAATAACTTTCCATTAAATGTACCAAAAATAAATAAATAAACACAGGCATTATGACATAAATTCTTATTTATTTTTAACTTGTTTCTTTATATATAACTTTGTTTGAATTCCCTATTTATTTACTTTCTTTATATTTATACATTATTTATTTAAATATGAATTTTCCATTTATTTTTATTCATTTTAAATTATTTGAATAATTGAAAATATTTTTCCCCCACATTTATCTATTTCTGTATTGTTGTTTTTTTTTGTTTTTTTGGATTCTACTGGACTATGCAAATGAGGGAGCTGTCATTCAAATTGTGTCATGGGGTCAACTTTTCACCTTTTGGTTGATCAACAGAGGAAATAATTAATTTTAAAATAGTTTTTAAAAAAAAGATAAATAAAGGTAACTATGTTAGAGAATGAATAATCAGGGGAGTCAATAAAAAAAGGTAAATAAATAAAATAGCAAACAGAAATATTAATTTATTTTTTCTACTATTAATATTTATTTTATTTTTGATACAGTCAATGGCACATTATTTTTTTATTGAGTCATTTACTTATTTGAAGTTGTTGGCTTCCGTGAACCAAAGACGACTATAGAAAATGTTGTTTTGTTAGTGAATCTGTCTGGTAACGCACAAAGTACACTGGAGTTAAGGACAAACCAAATCTAATCTGACCATATTACATGTTAAACCATGCACAGAAAAACTGCTACAAAACCTCCTTAACTGACATATCTACAGGAGACAGAAGGTTCCTGCAGCAAGCCACAGAAAGAGGCAGAGAAGTTTTGATTGACAAGAAGAGTGATGGCATTCAGCCGACAGTTGAAAGAAGTCAACAGGAGCAAAAACGAAAAGGAAGGACGTGAGACGAAGGGGAAAACTATTTCAGAGAGCAATGAACAGGCGGATGGAGAACAATGGAGCAAACACATGCACACATAACAGGATTAACATGAAAGTGTTGTCACAATGAAAACATTCTCAGTCTATTTACCATATTCCCTCTGTGTTCTTCAATGAGCTGGTGGAGCGCGACCGTGGTTTAAGAATGATACTCATGGTCTGGCTTTTCCTTCCACATTACATCAGCAAACACATGAGGCCACACACACCATCTGGGCCACCTGGAGCCCTCTGACCAGCCCTCCGCTGTGGCCTGACCACAGTCCTCACTGGTCTGAAGTGATCCAGTGGCAGCTCCCTTCCCTCAGCGTCAGTGTGGTGCTCAGGTCTGCCCAAATATCAGATGAAACCCTCAATCCAAGATTATTCCACACTGCTGCTGCTGCTCGAACTCCGATCGTTTGACGGTAGGTAGTCCTTTACCTTTCTCTCCCTCCGTCTCTCTCCGTCACTCACTTGCACTCTATTTTCTTGCCAGTTCAGCGGGTGATCTTCCTCTTTCCTAATCCAGCCATCCACTCACTCTCCTACACTTTCTGCTTCTCTCTTTCAAGTGTTTTTTTCTTTTCCCTGACTGGTGGAAATAAGATCTCCTCTTCGTCTCACATTCTTTCCCCTCCCTCCCTCCTTTCCTCTGTCTCTCTGTCTCTTTTTATGACTGTGTCCCTATCTCTGAGTTACATGCCTCTCCTGTGCTGTTTCTCTGTCTCTGTGCTTCCCTGAGCTGCAGCTTGGGTATGTCTGGAGTGGGCGGGGCTGTTGTTGTAGTAGTAATTCCTTGAAGGGCGGGACTTGTATCCCCCAGCAATGCTAAC
This sequence comes from Centropristis striata, assembly GCF_030273125.1. NCBI lineage: Eukaryota > Metazoa > Chordata > Actinopteri > Perciformes > Serranidae > Centropristis > Centropristis striata. The sequence goes on from NC_081523.1 coordinate 20,791,976, forward strand.
AATCATCTCAAGTGTCAATCATTCAACTGCCACAGTAACCTAAAATCAACATCGAAAGCGTGTAAATGATCTGGAGAGTGTGAAAAGATGGTGTTGTCTGATTTTGAAGCAATAAAATAAAGGGTTTAGTGAAAAGCTCATGCTTTTGGTGTATTGGCACATGGTAGCAACTGAGAATAATGTGTGGGAGTGAAATTATGTGAAAGGAAATGAGGACGACATTTATTTTAATTTTACAATTAATTGTAGCAAGCAATTTTAATAATGATGTTTGCTATTTATCATGAGTCTAACAAAAAATAAATGAACTTGCCAACTTACTCAACAGATAAGCAGCATGTTTTTTGCCTAACGAGTTTTAACATTGATAAGTATATCATTTTAGTTTTAATGTGTTAAAAGAACATATTTGTATAATTTATATAGCAGTAGGTTATTTTCTCTGGTTCTCCACACCAACAGATGCACTTGTGTTAAAACTTGTGTTGTGACAAAAAATTGTTGCAACACAATTAGCCATAGTGGCTTTCATCAAAGTCTGACATATTTGTTTAAAGCCACTTTGTGCAACCTGTTGCATAAACAGCCTTAAAACAGAAGCGAAGAAAGAGAAGAGGTCCCAGTACTTTTCCCAGCAGCCCTAAACTTTTATTGTCTGCAGTCATAAGATGTGTGAACTGACTGAACCTATTCCAGCATGATCTCTAAAGACTTCATTATTATTATTATTATTATCTGCAACCTTAACAGCATTGTTTTCTTTTACTTCTCATCATACAGAAAGAAAGGTTATTTGAAGTTATTGTGCTTATATTCACATTAAAAAACATCAGTAGTGCCTTGTCGGCTGTAAAACAGAACCATCAGTGTGTTAATATCCATGAAACAGGTCATGTGGGGAGCTTAGATGGAAGCAGCTAACATTAACACTCCAGCAGTCAGACAGGTGTGGCAGGTGTCTGGCATGTCAATCACACATGACTGAGTTCAACTGAGCTGGCTACTCTACCTTAATATGTGCTCTGTGTGTTTCATGTGTGTAGCTTGTTGTATGTTGGAGGAGCACAAGGGAAACGACACAGGGATATTGTTGGAAAGAGTAAACATAGTATGAATGTGCAATTTAGTTCCCATGTCTCCTGTATTGAATGACACTATAGGTAATTAGTATATTTTATCTTTGTCGTTTAAGTATGTTTCTTCCTGCATTAAATTCTGACAAAAAAGTTTTGTAGCATATCAAAGACACAGATAAGATATGCATCAATAAAGCTCTGAATTTCTGCTGACAATATCAGCAGACGGATTTAGCGGTCTGGCTCTACAGACACATATAAGGATTGTTTTGCTTTCGAGCATCATCCTGCATCTCCATATCCTGCTCCAGCACTGCAGATAATTGTGTCTGAATTTTATGTAGCCCTCTCTGCTGCAGTTATCTATTGGGGATGAAGTGAAAACACAGCACCAGATCAGCAAACAAATTTAAAAGTAGGACACAACAACTGCTGTGTTCCTAGTTGTAGCTTCAAGAAGAAAAATCTTCAAATCAAGAGAACACTGAAAAAAGCCCACATGTAAACAGAAACACAGAGCGTGCACATTATGCCGTCCTTCTCTTCATTTTGAAAGCATTGACAATATTTACATGTTAAGGATGCTGCAGCCGGTCGTTGGCATTAGTAACAAAAGATGGACATCAGTCAGATAATGCTCTGTTTTGTGCAAGAGAGGGATGAGTTCAAGAGACAAAAAGCAGCAAAAAAGGAAATGTGTCCACCTCCACCCCTTATGAGTGAAGAATAAATTGCACCTATGGACAAATAATACAGGGCTTATCCACTTCACGGCCATTGATGCTTCAGCGCATATTACGTAAATGTGCTTTCATGGCACGGAAGAAAGGAGACAGACCTGAGGAAAGAGCGACATGGATGACGTATGCTAATTTGTTGTATACGCACATGCAGATGAGAAACATGCTCACTGGCGATAATGCACATGTGGACACCTGAAAATGAATTTTATGTGCATAGTAATTACTACGGGCCCTGCACTAGTAGAAATGCAAGTATTGATTTAAAGGCTTCCTTCCATATAACCATGTGTCACTTTCAAATTTCATGCCAGAAAAGGAATAAACACAAATTAACAAATCTCTTGGACAGTCTGGCAGATTTCAGATTGGCAAGGGTTTATAGTTAATACTGTATGTTTTACGTTGATATAAAAATATGACCATGTGTGGAGCACTTGATGTGAGTTACATTGAGTTGAATGGGCACATCTAATGCTTTCAGTGTAGCATGGCAGAATGATGGAGTTTGTAGCTTGGTCAAAGTGGTGAAACTAATCCTATTACCACGGTCTGCACATTCCATGCGGTCAAGGAAAGAACAACAAAAAAGAGAGCCTTAAGAAAACTCTTCCCACTGCCTTGAAACCACATAAATCCAAAAGGAAAACACAATAGATATCATGATGACAAGACCTGTGTAAACATTCTTCATCCCCTGTCAGTCCAATAACACATTTACAGCACATTATTTTACTTTAAAGACAGATCTGATTAACAAACTGGGTTTTCATCATTAAGAAGCTGGCTCTCTTCAGTACAACAACATCTCCGTCTTGTCAAAAATATAGCCCACAAGTGCATGCATCCATTCACACAGACACGCACTCACATATAATGAGTATTTAGGCTGCACTACTGCCATCCCCAGGAAGCAGAGGTGTAATACACAAACAGAAATAATGAACCTGGTGCTGCTCAACAGAGCAGGAGGCAAGAATGTTATTCTGCCCACAAGTGAGAATCAAATTATAAATCCAGCTCACTGTACTTGTATTAGCTTCCCCTGTTAAAAGGGTTTTTTGAGGAGTTTTTCCCTGGCCGATGTGAGGGTCAAAGGACAGAGGGTGTCATACTCAGTACAGTGTGAAAAGCCCTTTGAGGCAAATCTGTGATTTTGGGCTATATAAATAATATGACTTGACTTAACCTACCTCCCCGTATGCCTGAAAAGACCCAGCCTCAACCTAACAGAAATTGATATTTCCTTTTTGAAAGATGTTTTTTTTCTGCCTTAAATGGACAGATGAAGAGTGGCTGGAAGGAGGGAGAAAGGGGTATTCTCAGTTCCATTACTTTTGGAAGAAAGAAACGTTTCAGTAAGAACACAATAAAAACAATAAGTCATTGAATTAGTGAATGAACTGAATATATAAATAAAAACTATTTTCAGATTTTAGGAAAAACAGAGACTGCATTCACAAAATAGAAGAGAAGTGCTATTATATTCACTTATAGGCTAAATTGACACATTTATTGGTGATTTATTAAACGCTGACTGCACCATCTAATAAGCACCACGTAATTCTATGATTATTACAAGTCTTAACTCTGTTCTGTGCAACTCAGACAACCACTGCCACCTAGTGGTGTAACTGCTGTCATAAAAACAGCTGTATAGATTAAGTCACCACAGTAATTGACAAACTTATTGATTTAAAGAAAGAAAAAAAAACTCTCCCATGAAGCAGGTCCAGTATATGGTGCAGATAAACATGCTCAGTAAATGCTGGTATAAATAGCACTTAACTAAGGAGCAGGCAGTGAGCACAGATGGCCGGTCCGCAGTATTGACAAGGCTTCATCCATATCTATATGTCTACAAACGCCACCCACCATTACCGCTGCTTCATATTCAAATACTACAAACACAATTTATCTTCATGTTTATGCACAAACACACATACTGTATGTGCATCAGATTATTGTAGTTTTGTCTGGGGCCGCTGAGTTCATATGAGTCAGTATGAAAATGGGTCTAATAAGGTCTTAAAATTTTCTGTGTGAGCTGTAATGGACAGAGTGCTCTGATGATTAGCTTACACTCTGCTGTGGTTAGTGGACCGACGCTTTAGATGGTGACTGGATGCAGCCTGCTTATTTATAATTTACCTTTTAACCGTGTTTTGTAAAAGTCGAATAGCTACTCCTCACGGAACACAGAGACACAAATATGCACGTACACACAATTACACAGGTCGACACTATAGGTTTAGCAGAGTAAACAGCAGAACTACAGCTCTAACAACACAACCAGCCGCCAAGCAACCAGCATTTGCACAACGCTCGGTTGTGAACACTGTTCCAGTTCTGTGTTGTCCAGGTGGAGCTATTCATCAGCTAATGTTCTGATAAGAGAGAACACACACACACACACACACACACACACACACACACACACACACACACACACACACACAGTGTACTTTCATGCAAGTCATACAAACAATAAATCCACTCGCAGCATACACTCAAACAGAACAAAGCAACAAAAGAAAGAAAAAGTTTTTCCCCCTATTATTCCTTCTTACTCTCTAATTAACTCTACCTAAACTTTCACCAATAAATGTTTGTATACTATAGAGACTGTGTAACGCAAGCAGAAGCTTGAATACAATAACAACACTGAATATCTATTTAGAGAATGCAAATAGTGAAATAGTGTCACATGAAAACAAATCCCATAGATCCTCAGTACAAGACAGGAAATCAAGGATAAGGTCACATCATTGACACGCTGCCCCCCTACCCCTCCCACAATCACATTCAGTTTCAATCATACCCTCTCCGGCCACGAGGTTTGATGTCGATGGGCTTGTTTGTGGCGAAGGGGGAGCCGTTGGAGCAGGCGTGGCGGTAGCGGGCTATTTTCTCCAAAGATAGATAATCTGAGTTCACGGGCAAACTCATTTTGGTGAGGCTCTAAACCACTGACACACACACACACACACACACAAACACACACACACCCTTGTGTCAAGACAGATGTAGAGAGGAAAGATAGAGTGAGAAACCTGATAAAGCTATCTAGGTAGGGAGGAGGGAGGGAGGGGTGTGCGAGAGGAGGTGGGAGAGGAGAAGGCTCAGCATGGGTGTGACGCGATATGAGGAATCTGATGGAGAGAGATGGTGAGCGAGAGAGAGATGCAGGAGAGGGAGGAGCAAAGTGCAGAGGTAGAGCAAACTCATTTATCGTTTTTCTCAGATAATCATCAGGAGTCAGCGATGACACATCTTCAGAATCATGTGTTTTCAGTGATATTGTAGATTTGCTGCAAAGTTACATACAAGCCAGTCTACTTCAGGTACAGTGCAGCTTTATGATGGATAGAAGGAGTGAGATGATTAGTGTACAAGATTAAAATTGAAATAATGATGATCATTATTATCTCACTTGTCCAGATTTAAACTGTAACATCAGTTGTAACAAGACACTTGCTCCCACTAAAGGTAACACTTTTTTTTATCTTCCATACTGTCTGCTTCTCCGTGAATACTGCCAGTAGGTAAAATTATACCAGAACTGAACTCAATTATTGTACAGAGGCCAGCACAAACACATCTATTTCTGGACTTAATAAGGCCTATTCTTTACCTGAAAAGTGAAAGAGATGTTACAGTTCAATGGGTAAGAGTGGCATTTTATTATGTTTGTTGTTCATTTTAACAGTTTTTTTTCTTTTGGATTTATTTCCAGCAGCAGGGGAAAAGGATTGTGTTGTACCTGGGGCTTGAGCACATGGCACCAGAAAAACTGATACCAGAACGGCCAAATATAATCTGTTCTATCACAACTCTGTAGCTAGCCAACATTAGCCTGATAACGATTGACATCACTAATTAACCCGATCGATAGAATAAAAATGTCCGTTGTAACGTTTCTGCAAACCATGAATTTGTTAAATCTCAATAACTTGCCTTCACTAAACATTTGACTTGACTTGTATTGCCCAAGGCAAAATGAGTTGAGTCACATGTCTGATCAAGCACTATAACAACTGTAAAACTTTTCAGGTTAAAGAAATATTTTAAATACTTCTAAAACCCAGAACAAGGGGGCGTTCCTGTGGTCATTAAGGCTTAGTCTTTGCAACAAGCCATAAAAGGCCAAAGAAATTATTTCAGCTTATGTCATGACAATATTCTGCCCAAAAAAGGTCTAATTTTATTTGATGAAAAAGAATGAAACCGACCTAAGTTCACCAGCCCTAAGCCCTGTTTCACTCCTCAACCTTTATTATAGCAACGTTCCCCCACTAGGGGGGAGCAGAGTACCACAATAAATGATCTGGAACCACCAGTGCAAAACATTGCATCATGAGTAATACATGTCAAATGAACAGTAACTGCAATTTAAGCCAACAGCAAAAATTAGTAGAGCCTTTATGCCGTACATTAATTATTGAAAATGAAGCATACGGCTGTGTTTGTAGATAGAATGTCATAATTTTTCGAGCTGGAAATGCAACAGGATCGACTGTGCATGAATATTTATGATCTTTCGAATGAGATTACTGTTATTTGTTATCGTGTTGTATCATTTCAGACACTTCACCACCATCCAGATAAAATCTAAATCACTCCAGCTGATAAGGCTCTTACTTAACTGTTCTGAGCTGTCAGCAGGGGGCAGTCTGCTCTGCAGAGAAAATGCAGCTACAAGAGTTCAACCATCAGCAGCACAAACAGACAGAGCCGTGAATCTCTGTGGAGTTACGGCTTCTGCTCAGCTCTGACAGAAGCAGCCAGCATGTGACAACAGCTCCTGGGTGGACAGGGAGGCTGTCAAAGTCACAGACGCAACGACAGACAAAACAGGCTCCAACACTCGCGCTGAACATCTGAATATCACCACATGAGCACACGCACTCATACACACAGCCACACAAGTGCTGACTGAGTGCAGGCTTTATAAGCACACACACCACAACATGTAGAGCCAGATGAAATGCTTGCAGATCAATGCAGCAAAGCTTCACAGATCTCCTCTTCACAAGCATACAACCAGTAACACAAGCATATGTCTGCCTAGCTGACTGAGTCGGCCACACACTGTCAGCGGCAGCAACGAGCTGTGACAGAGCGCCAGGTGACGGTGCCACTGTCGTCACTCAGTGTCCCTAAGGCTCTGAGCCATAAAACCAGAACCAGTGTTTCTGAATGTTGAAACGTGTACATACAAGCTGCAGCAGCTTTTCAAATACTAGGTGTGGGTAATACAGTTAAACCGTATTTTCTTATTTTCAATGATATGCTGTGAATCATATTTTAAAGGGATAGGTACTGGGAATGTTATGTGATTGAACCTGGAAGGGAAGTTAAATTAAATTATTCGACAGCTGCATAAAAATAAGTTTTGCATGAAAAGTAACACAATCAACAAAATCTGTGATCAGCAATCAGTGACAGAAATGAGCAGGAAGCGAGGCAGAATCCATAGGTTAAGTACAAAAGTACATAAAGAGCTAATTGGCTATGTGCTGGAGCAACAGGGAGGATTTGGGAAGTGCTCTTCTCTCATGAGCAGCAGGGTCAGCCCCCCTGTCAGGGGATTGGGATCGATGGAGCCTGATAGACAGGGACTGGGACAGAGGAGGAGGGAGTGTTAGGTAACTCACAGTCAATACAAGAGACCATCTAGGTGGTCACCCTCCAGCACCCTTTCTTTGACTAAACACAATTTTGAATTCCTTTGTTTTAACCTCAACTACACACAAGTCACATGACTGCACCTTGCACGGTTGTGGTGACAGAATCTGTCAACATATATGGGGCAACCTTCCGGGTGGTGGTTCGATCCCAGACCATGGCAGCCTACATGTCAAAGTATCATTGCTCCTGATGCTGCGTTCATCGGTGTGTGAATGAATTCCCAATGGTGGCAGGTAGCCTCTAACACCAGTATGAATGTGTTTGTGTGAATGGGTGAATGAGCGTAGTGTGTAGTGTAAAGCCCACTTATATAGCGCTTTTTGGATAAAAGCGCTATATAAGTGCACCCCATTTACCATATAAATAACTGGCAAATACTCCACAGTGGGAGTTCAACTATAGACGGTGTTTCCAGGACCACATTTTTCCATGATATTGGGAGAGAAAAAATTATATAGGAGAATCCCTATCGAAATTTTGCTTTAAACCAGGAACTATTTGACCAAAGAATAAGTCAAGAAGACAGACATAAATCTGAACAGACATTCAATGTCAGCTTTGAGTATTGAGGTTCAATATCTAGACTTATTAGTCAATATAGCTCCAGTATTGTCGTTAAAACTCCGAGATATTAAGAGACTGGGCTTTGCCTCTTTGGTACGTTGAGTCACAGCCGAACTCTTCCCTCTCATATGTTCCTACACGTACGTTTTCTTAGGAGCAGCAGCGAGGATGAGGACACCTAATACAGTGACTAAGATAATCTTACTGAAGGAAATTAGATCCATGCAACAAAAACAGGGACTGTTATTTCACAGTTTCCCTCCGAAGACAAATATTTAGAAGGACTGCAAGGAATTAAGAGAACCAGGAAGGACAATGGCATCTTGTTCAGCTGGCCCTCAGCTGTAAAGCTTTGTCCAGAAACAAACAGAAAATGGCAGGGAGGGGAGGGATTTGCTTACCGGTACTTGTCTTTCAGGTTCAACAGCTGATTTGTCCATCAAGAAAGCAGCTTCACGTGAGCTCAAATGAGCTTATTGAATTGTATAGGAAAGAAACGGGTGTGATATAGCATGATGAAAGATAAGGTACAACATGGCTTAAATCTGCTGTTGCAGCTTAGTGCCATGGCAACTGCACCTTTCCTACAGTGAAAAAAAACTGAATATGATTACAATGATTGGTTATTTGTTTTCAAGTATGTAAATCAGCAACGGTAATGTGATTAAGAGACAACAGCGGATATTCATATCTGTGCAAATGAAACGGCTCTCAGCTGCTTGAAAAACTGTTATTATGTGTGTCAAGGAGCAATTCCTTTGCCTCAGCGAGACACGCACTTCCTGCCTGCATTTACATTCCCCTGCTCGATTCATGTTTATCATGTGGTTGCCGTGGTGACGTGGCAGAATTCAAAAGGGACAGGTAGGTCCTGACAACCAATCAGCCTTCAGTTGCTAAGGATACAGTGGCAGATTGTGTAATGAGAAAAATGAGAATGACGGTGAGCTTCTCAGAGAGTCAAGGATGTAGAGATGGAGTGCAGATATACAATCAGCACTTATTGTCTTATTTGAGGCTTAAAGACGTGCATGTTAACATACCCAAACACTTAACTGTAGGATGTGAGTGTGGTTAAATTAACTATTCACAGCAGCCATGCATGATTTACCTGTGCTATATTTATACATCCAGCTGACTCACAGACTGGAGAGGGGATTTAAGCTGGCTGATGTATTGTTTGTCTAACAGACTAACCAGAGCACAAAGGAGAATAGAAAGCATAAAAACAATAAAAAAGAAAAAAGTGTGGAGAAGCGTGCCCGCTGAAACAAAAGCTGCTGCTTGTGCTGTGTATGTGTGTGTACTGCAAGTATGTGTGTGTGCATCTGAATGCGTTCACTGACAACATGAGTGTGTCGTGATGTGTCAAGGATGAAGTGATGCTGGACAGTATGAATGTGAGAACCATGTACTGATACCAGCATGAAGAAATCTGGCTCAGACGCAAAGAAACACTTGTGTCAGCACAGCTCTCTGAGTCACATGCACATCAGAAAAGTGACAAACCAGCCGACCAGTATCATAAAGCGTTGAAACATTAAACTACCCATTATTTTCATTACTGATTAATCTGGCAATTACTTCCTTCTTCATCAAGAAAAAGTGAAAAAGGCTGTTACGTTATCCCCAGGATGATGCCTTCTGCTTGGTTTTGTTTAGTTTTAATGAGACAGGCAAACTGGGGTAAAAGACACATTAAGTTGCTGTGCAGCAGACCTCATAAGTACACTTTATAAAAGGTAACATTTCTAAAAAATAATGAAAAATTACAATCACATTTTCCAGAACAGATTATAAAGGTTATATCTTCAAAATGCTTGTTTAAAAAAACAAAAAAACAATTTATATTTGAAAAAATATATATAAAACATCTTCACTGATAACTGTTGCATCTGTACCATTTGTGAAACTGGAATTATTAAATGTATGACTTTTCTTTCTTATTTATAAATGTCCTAAAGGTGGAATCAGTGATTCTGGAGTTCAAGATCTGTTATTTTTTTCCCTCATTGCTACTTGAAAAGCTCAAGATTTACCATCGCTCTGTCTCCCACCGCATCTTTCTCTATTCATCCATGGCCTTTCCACTTTCCTGGCTGGATCAGTGTTGTATGGCTCAGCCCCAGCCACTTTGTGATTTCCCATTCACAGAGCCAGGACTGTGTATGAACATCAGATTTATTTTTCAGTGCAAACACAGAACAAACAGATAGAGGACCGTGCCGAGATATTTGTCGAATTTGACAAAAAGTGCATTTCATTGGAACTGCTGCACCTTTGAATAATTAATTATAAATATTGTTGATGAATATTTTTAATATCAATTTACGAACTGATTTATTGACTAATTATTTCAGTATCATCAACATTACTTGACAAGATCTACATAAGAACAGAGAGAGAGTAAAATCACAAAATACTTCTGTTCGTTCTCAACAAAAGTAGAAATGGATTAATAAGCCAACTTTCTTAAAAACTAAAGATTCTTAAACCAATTAAAACAAAATACATGCACAATGAAAAGCAGTGCTGTTTAAGTGTTGCTTCCAGTCGTGTAGCTGTTGTTAATGTATGAGCGGGAGTTCTGATATCTTGCATACGGCGTAAATCTGCAGCACGCATACAAAGTCACCAGACCCCAAATTCAACCGTGGTCACATTGTTGGCCATTAATATCAAAATCAGTTATGTAAATTAAATCTGTTGCAGCACAACACACATTCACATGCAATGTCTTTGTGTGTATCCCATCGTGTGTGCGTGATTGTGTGTGTACTTGCAGGACATGTTGAGTAATAATATCATGATATGCATGCTTAATTGTATCTCATTACCAGAGCTGCAGAGCAGTCTGTTGTTAATTCAACACCACTCAGTAGCAGACATCAGACGCTGTCTTGGCCGGCAAACTGACACAGATTTCTGATAGATGCATTAAAAGAGAGATAAATGGATGGATGGATGGATGATAACAGGACGCACACACTCCTGGACTGCACAATTTTCGCAATAGGCGCATATCACACATGGACACACACGGTTCTAGCTGTAGTGCACCACAAGCACATGGTGAAGCTAATAGGTTTAACTTGGCAGCAGTCCCAGTGATGTCAGAGTAATCCCTCATTAAAACCCCGATGACATCACCACACTGTTGAGAGTGTGTGAGAGCTGAGGCCACATGCTTACGGAGAGGGTTGTAGAGTGTGTGTGTCCCTGTCTGTACAATATGTGTGTGTGGGGAGGGATACCCTGCCAGTGACTGCCAAGAGTGTCCTCGCTGCAGTCCAGGAGGTAATCCAGTTTAAGATGTTCCTCAAACCACCCACAGGGAACACTTGTGTCACAGGGGCTGATCTTAATTGTACCACGTCCTCATATGCAATTAATTAAGTACACTTCCCCATTCACACAAACAACTTTAACCTGCAGACAGAGGTGTGAAGGGTTTGGAAGGAACCTGTTAAGCTTAAGAAAGTAGATGCAACTACTGTTGACTTCCATTTCAAATTAAAAAATAACACTGCACCAACTCCAATTTGTCTTTAAAAGCTAAGCTGGTTTGAGTCGTATTACTGCTAAGAGTTATTAAATGAAAGCATGTTGAACATTTTTTTCTGTGTTGTTGTGCACTCCTGGGATTGCTGCACTACAGCGTGACAAATCAGAAAACATCCACACACACAAACACGACTATGTAGCTAAGAAGGGACATGGCACATTCAGGCTGACAGGTGAGCCATAAATATGCAAATGACGTATGCAAATAACAGTGATGCTGAACTGTGCAACACAGCATTTCAGAGCAATTTCTCCTAGTTCAGTGCTTCAAGGACATGATCAAAAAGGAATAACTGAAGAGCGAAGCACCTATAGTCTGACAAAGCCAATGCCAGGGTCTGAATTCAGTGCCAGCAGCAATAATCTTGTGGTGCTGATGTATAGGGGCCCTTTATACTCCATGCGTTTACTTTGTTAAGATGTTGCAGGAAACTTATCTTACTTCAGTGCCCTGCAGATCAACCCACTAAGTCTCCACTAAATCGCAATCCAGTGAAAGTACACTAGGGAGGACATGAAATAGCATTTTTGCTAGGACTTAATCTGCAGATTATTTTCTAGATTCACTGTTTAGTCTATCAAAGGAGAGAAAGTAGAGTAAAATGTCCATCCCAATTTCTCAGTCCAAAGTGATGTCTTTAAATGTGTCGTTTTGTTAGTCTAAAATCCAAAGATATTCACTGATATGATATAAAACAGAGAAAAGTGAGAATTCTCCATATTTTAGAGGTAGAAAACAGATTTGTCTGCCATTTTTGCATGAAAAACAACTTTAACAATAGCTCGTTTATCAAAATGGCGATTATTTTTCTATCCATCGACGGACCCATTAGTCGACTAATCGTTGCAGCTCTAATCTTTTCAGCCTGAATGAGCTCCTGGAATTAACAAAACCCAGCACTGCCTGAGTGTACCAAATTAAGTGGATGGTGGAAAGTGGAAATTAAGTGTTGATATGCAGTGCTGTCACAAATATTCTGTCATTGTTCGTGTCCATTCCTGCCCTGCTGAGACAGTGTTATTTTACACCTTGCAATGTGAGAGTCTGTCGTACCGGATGGATGAGAAGTGTTACAGTCAGGGTTGTGCTAGTGGGAGTGTACTTCCTCCAAGGAAGCACTGTACAATTGCATTCATAATATAGCAGTGCATGCAAAATTACAGAGGAAGGTGATTTATGTAGACTAAACATTCACTATGAAAAGAGCTTGGATATGAAAAGTTTGGATAGGAAGTCGGACACAATGCACCAATAAAACTGGACAAAAGAGAAAAGCAGAAACAAACAATTATCAAAGAAAATGCTCAACTGTTCTAACAGGGTTAGAGCTCAAATCTGGAATTCAGCATTGCATTGTCAAAAATAAAACACTATTAATAAAGAGACATCCACAAGTTCTTTACTCACACAGGGTTCCTAGCAAGCATTAGTTGGAGTTATAATACTGTATAAGTGGAAATATTTCCTAAATCCAGCCAGGTATGTGTGAAGGCATTTGTGCGTGTGTAAGGGGACTCCCTCTCCCAGCCTAAGCCCTTCTAATCTGTTTCTATGCCTCCTCATATACGTCATCACAGCAATCCTAATCACCATCATCATCACGAGCAATTCCCTCCTGATATGAACATCGTCATCCTCATGCTTTCCTGCTTACAAGTGGTAATTCCCATAACGTTTGTGATGTTTGTAACGCGAACCACAAGGGAGACGGCTGAACTAAAAACAGCTGAGTCTGAGATCTTCTGAGAATGAGTGTAATTTTCTCGAAAAAATCAACACACCTTTGGAAAAGAGATTACTCAGTGAAGTGAGGCCTCTCACAAAAGCAGCAGCCAAGAAATCAAAGCCAGATGACCCCCTGCCTCCAACACACACACACACACACACGCACACGCACACACACACACACACACACACACACACACACACACACAGAGTGAGTTGTGACGCAAAAACCCTTCACTCTAAGTGTATCTTAAAGAAAACCACAGGGATAGGCCTCCACACACTTTTTTATCTTCTCTAAACTCTATTCTCCACATCTTTTTGTTTCATTACTGTTTGTTTTTTAGCTGCGGTGGGAGAATATAACAAGCGGCTCTCAGAGAGCAGCTTTGTTCCTGCAGGAAAGGGCCTGGGCATGATAACATCTGTGGGCTAGCCGCAGGTTTTGTTTGGGTCGAACAGTGACGTACACGGCTGCACAGCGGCACTCTGACTCACCACACACTGAGTAATGATATTTCCTAATTTCTTTGTTTTTTTTGTCACTGAATCAGAAATGACATTTGAATGTCAGGAGGCTTTGATCCCAGTTTGTATCAACTACTTTTTCATACTACATAGGTGAAAGGACCTTGGCAGAGTATTAAAGTGGACATTAGGGGTGCAATGTTTTTTTTTTCATTATGGATGAATCTCTCAATTTAATTCCAAATTATAGTGTATGAAACGGTATAATATATAGGGCTGAGTGTTATGACGATTTCTATCATCAACACAATATCGAGATACATGTTTCTGTATTGTTTCCAGTGGTGGAATTTAACCAAGTACATTTAATCAAGTACTGTACTTAAGTGCAATTTCAAGCTACTTTCCATGAAATGTAACTTTATACTTCTACTCCACTACATTTTAGGGAACAAAATTGTACTATTTACTCCACTACATTTAGCTGCCAGATTTACTTTTCAGGTCGGGATTTAACATGAAAACATGATCAATTTAAAATTAAATAAATTAAATCAAACGTTACAGTATATGAAGTAGTCAACATTTGTAAAATGCTGCTTACATAAATGCATTTATAATAATAATCCAACAATATATTTAAAATATTCATTACAATCTGAGTGGGGCCATTCTGCATTACGAGTATTTTTTACTTTTGATACTTTAAGTGCATTTTGATGCTAATATACAGAAGCCCATACTGATACCATCAAATTGTTAAAAATAAATAAATACTGCAGTTTAACTGTGTTACAGCAATATTTGCTCACTCCAAATATTGATCAAATTTAGATTTTTCTTCTGTTCACTCACTTTTGTTCATTGATAAAAATAAACAGTTCTATTTTTGAAAGCATTCTTACTTTACAGCATTTTTTTTCACACCTGCCTAAAACTTTTGCAATGTACTGTATGTCATTACTGAGATATGAAATCACCTATATCAGGATAGAAGATTTTGTCCAAATGACCAAGCTAAGTGACATAGTGAAAAATGCCAATCATACTATACATGAGTCCAAGAGGACGTCTTTAGATGGCGTGCAGTCCAGAAGCTCAATTTACAAAACTATTAAACACAGAAAATGAAGCAGATCTTAACATTTGTGAGGCTGAAAACGGTTTGGCTCTATTAATAAAGTGTTTCAGTACTACTGGTCATATGGACACATATATTTGATATTTTATCAAACTGCACAACCTCAGTCATTCAGTTCAGTCAGACAGTTGACTACACTGACCTGAAGCCAAAGTGAAGCTGCGACTTACTCACTTTTCATTCTACATTTAACTAACATCGGCTATCACTATCTGAGGCAGTCCCAGCTCCCTCAGCTCCAGCTTGTAACATTTCTACTTTTGATTTATGTTGAGCTGCTATAAGCACCTGCAGCTATCCCCTGCCTCCAATATGTCTGGCTGCCACGCTGTATTCTTATTGATCTGTCCATCTTCCTGCCTGTGTCCCACAGATGAAGACAAGATTGAATGCCCTATCTCGCAGCTGCTGTGTGGACAGCGGAGAGAGAGACAGCACGATGAATAAAAATGAAATGAAATGGATATTTAAAATGAATGTGATGTCAAAGCTGCCTCTAGGCTTTTCAGAATCGACGCTCTTGTATGTGTTTCATATGTGAGCAGGTTATGTAACAATGGAGACATATAGCATACGATACCATGACGCCAGTGGCAGGACTGTATAGAGCACATTGTTCCTCTCTGCCTTATTGCTCTGTATTTATTCATTTATAATGTCAATAATGAAAGGCTGAGGGGACAAAACTAGATTACACTAAATAAAGATGTGATTTCTGTTTATTACAAGAACATCAATGCAAAAGCATAAATGAGACATATTTAGTTTGTTTGTCTGTCAGCAGGATTTGTGCTGCATTCATGTTGTTTTGGAAAAATCGGAAAAATACATTTTAGACTGGAAAAATGCATGTAAAAGCCCCCTCAAACCAAAACTAACACTGCGAGATAGGTCATGCCTTGGTGAAGGTCTGTGCTCACCTTTCAAGTAATTATTATTATTATTATTACATTATAGGGATGCATGATTGTGTAATTCTGCGCCTATACGGGAAACAATTCGTCTGACAGACTGCGACTGCTATGGTTTTTTGTTGTTGTCTTTTATTTTTGATTTGTAATTTATTATCCCTTCTGTGCCAGGGAAAAGAAAATCATTGTCCAAACCCAAAGAATGGACACAACATTAATTAAGCCAATGCAAAATAAATGTAACACATCAGATAAACATCGGCCACTGCCATTGCTGAATGTCATCTTGTTTACTGATCAGCATGGCAAATATTGGCCAATATATTCCTATTACATTAGCTATTATATTTTAATTATCAACTAGATAAAGAGGCAAATATGCACCAAGGTTGACTCATTTATTTGTCTGGGTGAGAAAAAAAACCCAGATATGGAAAATTGATTTGATGATGCTAATAGATCTGAAATGTGTTGGCCTGTTACTGTCTGCCAATGTGAGAGTTTGTTTTTGGCTTTAATATGCTGTAATGAGTAATGACAACACTGTCTCTAGATATCACTCATACTGCATCACATCTCATCTGACCTGATGGGTGTGTTGGGTGTTCTTTAAGGGGTGTGTGTGTGTGTGTGTGTGTGTGTGTGTGCGTGCGTCCGTCCGTCCGTCCGTCCGTGCGTGTTTGAAAAAACACATGAGGTGTTCCTGTATAACACATAGACGAAAGTAGAAAAAAAGGATAAACTGTAAATAACTAGCAGAATAACGCAATAAGAAATCCAAGCGCAGCAATGTGTGAAAGAGATATTGGATGCAGAAGAGAACAGCCCAAGTCTTGCCAATACTGAGTAACTCAGTGTGTGTGTGTGTGTGTGTGTGTGTGTGTGCTCAGACAAGTACACACTTACAGCAAAATGTACTACAAAATAGGTGTGAAATAATGAACTTATCATTTAGCAATTCAAAAGAGGGGCGAATTGAAATCCCTTAACAGAGAGAAGGTGAAACAGTGGAGTCTTTGTGAGCAACATGCAGAAGAAAACTCAAACATATCAGCGAGGAACATGTCTGTCATGCTTTAAGTCACTTCATAATCAATTTAACACTGCGCTGCCTTGTGGGAAAGCTGGAGTAACAACACATTCCAGTTAATTCTCACTATCACGGCTCTTACTCACACATTACAGACCTGACTTTGATAATAACTGAAACTGAAGCTGGTGAAGAGAAAGTAGTAAGTCACCTTTTTTTTTCAGGAGGCGAGTGTCACAGGACCTGATATTCTGCAGCATAAGATTAGTTGTTAGTCATAGATGGAGCAGTCAGACTGAGCCGTCACACCAAAGCACACAGCTGTTTGACTGATTGTATGACTAATGCGCCAAGTTATATGTCCAAACAACTAACAACAATTTTTTAGTTATTGATCAGAAAGATTGATTATTCCGCTTTTTAAAGCTGAGCTCATCATTATTTTTGATATAAGCAAAGGGGCAAATACTATGTGTAATGTCATAAAAATAGCACAATATCAGAAGGAGTTTTTTCTTAAGTTTGTCGAATACAATTTGTGGGCCGCTGCATCTCGGCAGTACCACAGTACCTAATTCAGAAAGATACTTTGACACATATTTTGCCTTTACCAATTTCGATAAAATGTAATTATTTGTGCAGCCCTACCTAGCACATGTTACAACAACCCACAATCATGCCTGAACAGAAGTCAAAATAACAATAATAATATTTTTAATTGCTTTAATTAAAGACAAGCAAGCAGACGAAACAATATTTTTCACAGGTTGTTTTTTTCAAAGATTTTAGTGCATAATAACTATCAAAGCATACTATTTTTGTCCATGCAAAGCAATAAAACACAATTCTCAAACTTTAAATGTTATCATTAGTAAATTTTTTTCATTTATCAGTTCATTCATTATCCTTAACCACCTATCGGAACTCAGGTCTGTTGCCAATCCCAGCTGAAATTGGGCAAGAGGTGGGTTCACCCTGGATAGGTCGCCAGGCTATAACAGGGCAGACAGAGAGACAGACAACAATTCATGCTCTCATTCACTCCTACAGGCAATTAAGAGTCAACACTTTAACCTAAGCTGCATGTCTTTGGACTGTGGGAGGAAGCCGGAAGAGCCGGAGAGAATATTCCACACAGGAGGCCAGATTTGAACCTGCTCATAAATCAGTCTGGTATAAAATGACACTGAAACTGAAGGAGGTAAAACACAGCACGCCACATCCTCAAAATGCTTTTTATCCCCTGTTAGTCTTTTTTTCCCACACATAACAGCCTTGTTTCTGAGGGAGAATGCAGAGGAAGAAAAAGTGTGAAGAAGAGAGGAGCGTTAGACTGTGTGGTCCTATCAGGGGGAATGAGTGTAGAGCAACCTTAAGAAGGCTGAGTACATCAGCATAACCCTGCACAGTAGGCTGGCAGAGATTGATGCTGCAGGTGAGAAGTGGCTCTATATCACACAAACACACACGCATACACACATGTAGTGGTGTTCCCCTGGGACAACAGTGAGTGATGACTTTGTCTCCTCAGAACTGACAGCAGTCTCTGCTGTGTCCAAAAAGCCCATTTCGAAAGCTCTGCCTCAGTCCCAGCAAAGTAACTTGGAGTGATAGAAAGTAATCTAAAGTTTGGCTGAGATTGACCCAGCAGCGTTGGAATCAATGACAATGTGCAGTGGGAGAAAGCCTCAAAGAAATGAGATAACAATGTCTTGTGTCTTGTTATCTTTCTGACAAAATGTGGTACATCGGAGTTACCACCCTTAGGGCCACCAGGCGAGAGGAAGAGGGGGGTTTACGAGGGCGAAACCTGATTTCCTTTAACACCTTGCTTTAAAAAAAAGCTGAGAAAAACACCAAAATCCCATATTTACACTGACTATATTCACCAACCCTGAATATTTACAAGAATGGGAGAGGAGAGCGATGCATCAAGGCATTTCCAATTCCAGTTTTCTAAATATAGCCTCTCCCCCCCGGTCTCTGAGGCGCTGGATTCACTTAATTGGATTACTACACACACTTTTCATTTCCTTTTTGGTTAGTGTTTAATACAGTTTAGACAATCATGCATCTCTCATTGTGATGCTGAAGGCAACAGCCTGCACATTTATAAGAATATAGGATGAAAACAGCATGCCAGCTATTACATCACTCCTGAGAGTCTCTGTACATTAACGGTAATGTATGCAGAAGCACAGTGATCAATAAAAGATGCTGACCATAATAATAATAATCCTATAATGCAGTGTGGCCTGCTGAGAGAGCATTTGCCAATAATATTCCTCCATGGGCCCAATGCACTCTGGAGTGAGATGTATGCGCTTAAATAAATACAAATACATTTATGTGTTAACGTCAGGGTGAGAGCATGTGTGAATGTGGCTCAGTAGGCAGAACCAGATCGTTGTGTAATAATTATAAGCTCTATTCTCTTGGTGCTACACTGCCAGTACACCACAGGTCTGACACAGAAAAAAGGGAACTGGTCCATTATCACTATGCAATAAATAATACAGATCCTCCTGAAAGCTCCCTGGACTCGCACACACTCCCATACACTGCGATGGCTGCATAGCTGGACTGTGTATAGAGAAGGAGAAAAGAAGAAATCCCTGCCAGGTTTAAATGGAGTCTGACAGGCCCATCTCCAATTTTCAGAGACTAATGCCCGACTCTGACAACCATGACAGTCCTAAATTGTTGTTGCAACACTGTCACTAGATTTGCTACATCCATCCAACTCAGAAACAAAACACATTTCAACAGACTGTGAAATACATGTTAGTCAGATTTCTCTCAAATTAATGAAGGAATTACAGCAACAAGGGGTGTCTGTATGGAAGCCAATGTGAGTTATAAGTGAAATCATTTTTCTTTACTGCTCCTATGATATTTATGACAGCATTATGATCCATTTATTGTACTGGCCTTATGAATTCCAACTGTAGCAACAGGAGAGTAAATCAAGTTATACACAAATACTTGGGTTTGAGATGTTCTGACACCATTTTTTCTCCCCCATACCTGAACTTGGGTATTGTCCATTACCAAGTTTCAATCCAATTCCTGTGCATTAAAAAAATAATTAAAATGAATTTGAATCAATGGTAAATGGACTGCACTTCTTGTCTTTGCAACCACTCAAAGGGTTTTACACTACAGAAAGCATTCATTAACTCATTCACACACACACAATGGAATGGAATTAACTGTTTTTTACCTCTTTTTACATGAGATAATTGTGGCAACATAATTTATTCTTGACATTCTATTCCAAACATATCACAATGAAAAAGAGGATTGTGCCTGAAAACATAATTATTCCCACTATATGGGCGACGGTATAGTTTGAAAGTCAGTCATACTCCTCTAATTTTACTGTGAAAAGCTGACAGTGATACTTTGTGTAGCTTTGAAGTGTTGAGGGAGATGTCGACTTACCAATTACAAGCTCACTTATCTCAAGTTTATGCTATATGGTCATCTCTGCCTGCATCTGAGTTTATGTTTACACAGCCTGACTGTGTGTGCATGATAATCCCCAACAGTATGTGTGCGTGTGTGAAAATAAAAGGAACAAGGATGTTTAGCTATGTTCATGGATTACCAAGGAATATTTGACATCACTTCCTGATTGAAAGGCCAGCACTCTTTTGTGTGCTTTTGTGTGTGTGTGCACATGAGTCAGTCTGAGTAGCTGGGTGGACACGCTTTTATGTGTTTTTAATGTGTGCTTACACGTCTGCACAGAGTTCATTTGTCGTCAGCATGTATTCTTCTCTGTGAAAGAGTTGTGAAGATGTAAACACAAGTGTCTGTGCTGAAAAGGTCAGTAAATGCCCTCTATTTATACCAAGACAAATCTTCGCTATTCATATATGATGCTCAGTTTGACACTGAAACCTATTAAGTTGCAATATAAGGGGCATTTCATGTTTTGCAATATGAGCAAATGTATCCGCTGAATCAATGGTTGCTATTGATAGGTACAACTTGTGCTACAAACTGTAGATTGCATAGAGCTCATCTTTCCACATCCTCCTGCCTCTACGTGCATCATATCCCAGTGTAAAGGAAGAGAAACAACAGAGAAAAGACTGAAATATGGTGTGCCTTCTGTGCTTAGCTTTAAAACAAGGCAAAGAGAATACCCAGAGGCGCAGGCCTCTTTGTGACTGAAATAAAGACAAAAATGTGGTTAAGCTTGTGGTAAAATGCAGTAACTGTGGTATGTGTGTGCATTTGTACTGTCACACCACAGAGAAGGATAATGCCAAGAAAAGCCGATCTGATAGCTATATAACAATATAACGACCCTCACTACCATTTGTTGAATGGGTTTAATATATTTTACGCATGACGACTGGAAAAACAAGAGCATTGTTCATACTCAACAGCCCACTATGATGACATCACTGACTCCTCTGTGTCCCTCCCAGTTTATAACGTAGTTGTGAGACAACTATTCCCACAAGATACCCTGCCTAAGTATGACTACTCAAAACAAGACAGCAGAGAAACCCAACAATACACCCCAACCCCCTCCCAAAGATGTTTATCCACCTAGTTTAACTCTTAAAAATCTGTCCCCATCACAGCATTACAATACCTCTGTGTGCCTGCTATTCGTCTTAGCCCTCGACTTGATCAACATTTAGTGTGGGAGAAAATGACAGGAAACGTCTGGCCCATTTAACAATAAATTTCCCTGAATACATCTGAGCTGAGCTGGGGGAAAAAAATGACACTGGGCTGGGCTAGGCTAGGCTAGCCTTAAGGGAGCTTTAACCATACCACAAAAACAACACACACGCCCACAAATGAATCTGCATGCCAATTCACATTTTATGTGTTTTAAATTAACTCATGCACGTACTTCATGTACTCAGTAAAGCAGCAGCAAAGCAAAGAAAATACAAAATAGCACTGCAAAAGTAAACAATTCAGCATGTATCATTAAGCCAACATTATTTCCAGTACTCACCAAATCCAGGAATGCCTTCTGAAAGGGAAATGGCTGAGGTGCATCATGGACCCGTCACTGGGAACACCTGGACAATGTCCAGGTTTCATACTAAAGGTGAGTCAGGACTGATCCCTCTACCTGTTTTATCTATCTAGCTATCTATCTAAAGACACTGTCCCACAGTATCCATAGGCCATAGTCAACCATACTGCTGTCCACTGCTGTGATGCGCCCATTCAGGCCAGTCTTCCAGTAAAGAGCCCCTTCTGAACTTCCAGCCTCGCTGGTTTGTTCCTAGTGCATCACTGCAAAAAGTGCCGGCTTACATCCAACAAGGCAATCTTAAAAGTCAAACAACATAGCACCATAAAATCCATTGGGTTCCAGAAGGGAAATAAAAATCCCTATAAATGTGACAGTAAAAAAAAGAAACATGAAGTGGGGGCTGACTTGAGCCCAGAGTGAACTCTGTGTTTCAGCGAGAGAGTCTCAGCAGTGCGAGCACACAGGCGGCCACCCCGCACGACCAGCTAAGCTCTCCGGCCACTGCTCTTTTTTCCGTGGGATTCTTCCAGCAAAGGTTTGGAAATTACTGTCCCACATCCACATGGTGAACCGGTTCAGGGACTCATTCCTCCGGAAAACATTCCTTTTCCTGACAACCAACGACGCCAGTTGGAGAGGCAGCGGTAGTCACACCAGCATGACAGAGCATGTTACACACAGAGTCACTCACACACTCACATTCGCTTTCATCCTCTCAGCTTTGCCCTCTTTTGTCTCTCTTACTTTGTGTCTCCCTCTCGGTTCTGCCCTTTCACAACCTCCCAGGAAGGGAAGTGAGGAAATGGGGAGAGCTAGAAAAAAAAACAGTGAAGTGCCTCTTCGGTATCTCCCCTTGTCTGTGTGTCGCTCGCTCTGCTCTCTCCCCCTCCCTCCCTGCCTGCTCCAGTCAGTGGGATGTCCTGACCCTGTGCTAGAGGTGTGCCTGCTGCTTCAGTATCCAGTCTGCTAAACCTATTGATCCTCTTACCACACGCTGCTCTGCTTCATTCAGAGAGGAACACGTCTGCACATGTTTAACTTGCATACAAACAGGAATGCACATATTCACACAGAAAGCCCCTACTGTATAAAGTAATATGGGCAAAGTGTTGACAGAAGTAATTCCCCTCATTTCCTCCCCTTAATTCCATCTTCCGCTCTACTTTTCTTTTCTTATGTGTGTTTGTTTCTATCACAGCACTCCTTCGTCATAACAACGCAAGCGCTGCTGTTGCCCCGTCACTTTGTTTATATGTTTTTGCTACTCTAAGCACACCCTCTGTCTGTCTCCAGTCTCTGCATGCAGGCCACTGAACCATGAAATTTCAAACCACACAACAAATGCCATCTTATTTTTCACTGCATGAGTGTGTGTGTGTGTGTGTGTGTGACTGTGAAAGCATGCAGGGGGCCTCTCAAGGTATGTTTGTTTCAAGAAACTTGTTATACAGGATGTCTTGGCCTTACCGCAGTATAATGCATTCTTCTGAGGCTTTGGGGCCCCATATTGTGCTTTATATGTATTCAATTGGTAAAATAATGAGATAAATCACAGCTAATCTACAATTCATTATATTCTGTTAGTTCATGTCTGTCTGTGTAAGTGTTTCTATGCGCGTATGAGTGTCTTCGCGTGCGCATATCAATTCACACATTTGTGTGCCAGTGGTGTTGGCAAGGAAGTTATGAGTCGAGGTTGGGGTTAGCACACTAAGATTGTGTTTGTGTGTGTGTTTCGCATTAAGGGCCATAGCTGTGGCGAAGCTCCAGTTGCTGCGGTTTGAAAAACAGGATCCAGCACTGCTTCTTACACACATCCTGCCCAACACACACGTCAGCAGCCTCTCAACTCCTGCCAAAAGTCAAACCACCTCACAGCCTCTGTAAGCCTGCACCTTCAGCCACAACAGCCACTCTCGCATAGGGTGGAGCGAGGCTGAATGTTGAGGAATCTACTTGCGGGAAAATGAAGACAGAAATGCAGTTCTCTGTGGGGATGTGGGCAGTTGTGTAAACAGGCAGGGTTGACAGTTTAGGCAGCAACAGGGAGAACATTTATCTTTTAAAGTTAGGCGAGAAGAAAAAAAGCTAGAAAGCACGATGCACCTGTTATCCATTAGGTACACGTACCGAAAAAAACAAACATTTTCTCCATCTGTTTTTCAGATTTATTCTGAAAACAATTGTATCGAGTCAGACATCTCGCATATAAATGGAAACTGGGGCCAGCTCTCTAATAATAGAACACACACTATATGTCTCTGCTCGTATGTGTGTGGTATTACATAATCTTAGACCCCGCTTTGGGGGCTGTTGGCCCCTGCTCTTCTCAACACTAGTGAGCTGTCACGACTCATCCTGCAACGAGAGAGAGAGAGAGAGAGAGAGAGAGAGAGAGAGAGAGAGAGAGAGAGAGAGAGAGAGAGAGAGAGAGAGAGAGAGAGAGAGAGAGAGAGAGAGAGAGAGAGAGAGAGATTAGAATAAATATAGAAAGCAGGAGAGGGGGTGAGAGAGAAATAGAGAAAAAGAGATTAAAAAGCGAAGGTGGGGTAGAGGGTTGAAGTGGGTGTACTAGCATCTTTAGAACAGGAAGCGCAATGATGAGGCTTATCTCATCAATGGGGCCAGGAGAAGAAAAGACAGAGGGTGCAAGTGTAGAAGCGACAGAAAAAAGGTACGGCTGATGAGGATTAAATTAAAGATCAAATGCTGCCATGCTGCAGGGACACAGAAACCTTGAAACGACTATGTGTGCCTGAAAAAAAGCTAACACAATGACATATTACAGCCATAAAGCACAGTGTTAACCCATCATCTGCCGTGACCCCTGCTTGTAAGCAGACAAATGTACTTTCCATCTACAAAATATCACATCATATTTGAATCAGCAGGCCGTTTCCATTACATTAGCGGTCCAACGTGGCTCTGTGTAACTGGGCATCAGGGAGAAAGAGGCTGGATTACACAGTGGAACAAGTACATATCGATTTCATGCGTACTGACATTTAGCAAAGTACTTTTCTTCATTTATCTGCTGATCGATGTGCAAAGAACACAGACTGAACAACCTCAACAGTCCAATCACAGAGCGGGTGCAGCAGCACAGCCTGCCACAGGCACAACGGCTTCAGCTGCAGGTGTTTTGCAAAACAAAACAGACATGATGTAATGCTTCAGGTCATGAACCTTAAAAGCAATGTTAGGTGCATATTAATGCAAAATCACATTATGGAATTGCCGTGCAGCCAAATGACATTTCTATACCGCAGTGAGCATTTCATATATTCAAAGGAAAATTAAATCCACAACAGCACAGCTCAATCATATAATCAGCAAATTAATTATAAATGTCCATTCAAAATTCAAATAGGAAAGAGAATATCTCTAGAGACTGAGAGAAAACTGGGCCCTGCACGTTTTGTTCCTTTGAGGTAGGCCAGCTGTCCATCACTCTGTGTGTCGCTGTGGAAATGCCTTGGGCCCAGTCCTCCTCCTTGCCATTCACAGATGGTTATGCAGTGGCATTTGAGCAAAGGTTAACTCATTCCCCCTTCAAATCAGATATTTGTAATTAGATTCCCACATCTAATGGGGACATGGCGGCTTCAAGGGCCATTTGTAGAATGTGAAGAATCTTTAAGTGCCCAAAAAATTGCTCACTTGTGGAGCACAGGGTTTTTTTTTAGACTCTTTGATTTTAAGGCAGACCAAAAGACAGAAAGGAGGGCTTTTAATTATTAGGGAAATATGCAGGATTATAATACAACAAAGCAGCAGCCGCAGTCAGAGGTGAGAGATACATATATATGTACAGTATATAGAGCATAGACATCTTACTTATTTATATTATTGGGCATTCTTGCCCCAGAGGTTAGCAACCGGGCTGAACCGGAGTGTCGCCGGTTACCTGCTTGCTGTTTCAGTGTGTGTGTGCCAAACTGAATGTTAATTTTAATTTTTAAACCACAGTTGTATTCCCAACAGGTAGTGTTACCATTTACAATATTAATGATCGGTAAAAACCGCACGGAAAATACTGTCCTGCACATAGACTGTACAACACAACGTGCACTTACCTCTCATGGCCACTTAGTGCCATCTTTCATCTAATGCACATTTCATACGTTAACATGAGGTATTGGCTATGTTGTTTTTTTGATGTTCACACAAAAAGTAAAAAGAATTGCATAGTGCCACTAGTTTTATTTGTGGTTTTCAGTCCAAAATAGTCTTTTTTGTGTGTTTATCAGTACTTTTTCAACATTTTTTCACATCTGAACATTTGCATAATAACATTGCAAACCTTGAACATTTTGGTTACTATATTTGTAATATTAAGATTACAATAAAATCAAAGTATTATGAATCAGTTATTTCACTTTTAAGATGATAAAAACGACGTACACACATACAGTAAATATTATCCAGTTAACTATAAGACAAATTACTCTAAAATAAAATAGAAAATCCTTGTGTTTGATTTAAGCTCTTTAATATGCTTTCTGAAACATAACCAACATTTATCTATTGTAGCTTTACATACTGTAGCCCAAAGTTTATTCTGAGAACAATATTATCAAGGCGCTCACAATGGATTCATCTAAATCTGACAGTGGTTTAATAAGGTAGACTGTGTAATGTGCTAAATTATACACTGCAGGAAAATATTTATAAGACATAAGATTTAGCCTCTAACACTATACCCATCAATCTGTCAAAGGCACAGATAATTATGGTGTGTATGTTCTCATAACTTCCCACCATACAAATGTGTATTCCTTCAACATAATTCATAACTAAAAATATATGAATAGATTCACACAAAAATAAACATGACTGACTTATACAAACAAAGTTGGTAAGACTTATCATCATTATAATCATCATGAGTAAATGGTAAATTCATTCTTAATATTACTTTATAATATTAAAAACAATACAATTAGCTATTTTACTGTTAGACAATGAAATTAAATGATAAGAACTGTTTTCTATTTTAGTAATGCCATGATTTATGTTATTTAACAGTTAATTGTTGAATACATCCTAAAATCTCAGAAACTATATTTACTATTTGTTAATGTTTGCTTGATGGTTTTAAAACCTTCTATATACATTATTTTGATGTTATTATAAAGTTGCATCTTGTGATTAGAATACCTTGCTCAATGGTTAATAAATACTGTCATGTGTAAAGCATCTGTAATTAAGTAAAAATGTACCGATCATTCATTATGATTTTTATGAAGTACCAAAAAAGTTAAAAGGCAAACACGTCACACTGTGTAGAGCTTCACTTTCACTAATTGTAACAGAAAATATACTAAATTTTCCCTCATTTATAAATCTGGTCAATCAGATGGCGGGCCAGACACTATGGTTAAAGGCATCATGAATATCTGGTTAAAAACCACCATTGTGGACGCTGATAACCACTTTCACTGCTTCATGAGGCTGTTTTCCGGGAGCAGGTACAGATGGGAGCGGACTGAAATATCAATGGTCCATAACCCGAGGCAATCTCCACGACATCACCATCTGTGAAGATGGGTCTCACTAACAGTGGCAATCAACTCTACTCTTCCCTCTAATGCCTTCATTATCCCATTACATTGACAGAGAAAACACCACTTTTACTATTTTAAAGTGCCAATACTGAAATCAACAGAACATGTTGCAAATGCCACGTTGTGTACACTGATATATACTTATACAGTCATTTGAAAACCCGCCAATACACAGTGTACTAACAAGGGTGTAAGTACAAAGTGTTCACTTAATACTACTGCTCAAATATTACATTGGCTAACCCTTTCAGTGGCTGAACGCTGTAGGACACTTGCCACAGAGTATTCTCAAAAACATAAAACTGGACCTGTCTGGGTGGATTTTTATTTTTTAAAACAGCTAAATGTGCGTGTGGAAGGTGAACTGCAGATCAGGAAAAACATCAAGCTGCTAGTTGTCCACATGAGTAGGAAATGCAGGAATTTATTGCTGGCTTTGGTATTTCCCCCTGACGTCAAAAATTGCAGAGGCGTGTCTGCACATGTGATAAATGTAGAGGGGAGAAGCCACAAATACCGGCAGTCAACAGTGAGACAAAACGTCTTGATTATGAGTAATAATCATTCCTAAACCACTTTTGCATGGTTTATTTATCACTCTAATTAAGTACCTGTAGCAGCCAACATGTGTTTTACGTTGCTGATTGACCTTCCCAATGCACCTGCTTTTAATAAAGTACTTATTAAGAGTTGCAAAACTGCAGGTTTTGGTATTTGCCAAATGCTCTTGGCATAGGTGTGTCTACACAAGTGATAAAAATGGAGCAGCCACATTTGACAGATTGTGTTTTAGACTAACAATATAAGAGATTCACAGCTTTAGCAACAGCATGTCATCGTTTTCTTAAGAAGATGAGCAGC
This sequence comes from Centropristis striata, assembly GCF_030273125.1. Taxonomy (NCBI): domain Eukaryota; kingdom Metazoa; phylum Chordata; class Actinopteri; order Perciformes; family Serranidae; genus Centropristis; species Centropristis striata. The sequence continues at coordinate 20,820,329 of NC_081523.1, forward strand.
CAGCTGGGTAAATGAGGAAGTGAGCAACAATGCCAAACACTGTCAAATGAACCGTTTAATAAAAGGCACAGAAATTGTGTTTTTTTAAGAACTTTTTGGGTATTATTATCTTGCTATGTTCCCAAATCCCAAATTGTTGAAGACAATTGAGAACAATGCTCCCTAAAAACATTGAGACATGTGTGCCTTTAGGAGGTGGGCGAAACTTAGAGCACACTAGTTAGAGTAGTAAAATTTCAGTGCTCATCCATTAGTCAGTCGGCTTTGGTTGGTCAGGATAACCACATTTTTTGGACATTATATTGTCCCAGACATAATTGCGATAAACTATATTATTGTCATTTTTAGACAAGATAAAAATATCAATATAATAGCATTATAATGTAAATGCACCTTTTTCTAAGAATTTTTAATTGTGTGTGTGTAGAGGAGCTGCCCAACCCCCGCACATTGTGAAACTCAGACACAGAGTTTCAGCATAGTTTTTTTCCTGTTCATTCGGCTTAGGCCCTGTGTCTTATAATAGAAGGGAAAACCCTGCCTTTCTTTTCTTAAAAAAAAAGCCTTATATTGGTGACTGTGAAGGAAATTTGGTGCTTCCTGACAATAGTGGGTGTCAACCTACTTGATATTCGAGACTCAAGGCCTTGTGGGAACTCAAACTGTGAACTTAACTCTGATAACACCATGTGAGAGGGTTACGTGTAAATGAGTGACCTGTGTCCATGTATGAAGGTAGGAAGATAGACATTGAGTCTTGCTGAAGAGCCAGCGCTGAGAAATACAACAGTCGGTGTATGGGGGATTTGTTTTACTGTAAAAGAGCCATTCGGGATTGTGCAGTGTATGGAATACGAATGTGCTAATGAAACTTGCTGAACAGAGTATTGAGTGCTTTGTGTTTGGCCAACTCACCCATTAACTTAGTGCAATCCACAAAATTGCCATAACATGACATAGTTCTATAAGTCGATATTGTAATTATTGTAACAGGCCTATTGTGACCACTTAAAAATCCGAGAGCTCATTAGCTAACAGTCAATATAAGGGATGTATGTAAACAGAGGTTGGTGACCAGACGGCAAACATTTCAACATATCATAGCAGGAGAAGCCCAATAAATTGATTGAACTGTTTTCCATTGCTGGCTCACTGACATGACAAATTGGTAGACCTTGTTAAACCTGCAGTGAAGAATTTTTTTTTGCCCCCACCCTGAGAGAAAGTAATTACCAAACAACCCACCCCCCACACACATACACACAACACACAACACACACATGCACAGGAGTGTTCTCCAAGTCTTCTCCTGCAAATAACCCAAACAGGCACTCTTAGAACTGCACTTCACCAACCTGTCCAAAAGCAGTAAGTAACTTCCGGTGCGTCAATGTGGAAAAGTCACTCCAAACCCCAGACACCACAACTTCTGTATACTGCAAAATACAGAGAGCTTTCCCTGGCAGCAATAGGCTTAGTCAGAACTCCATTTAAACTTTTGATCTCCAGCTTTAAATGGAATAGATTAAATGGAATTATACCTGTGCTTTTCTGTCAATATTAAGTAAAAATGTCTACAATTAATATCATAAAATTATGAATATAAATTATGAGCACAAAGTCAAAATCACATTGCATTTATTGGCCTATCAATTATACTGTTTTATAATATGTATGACTTATATTCATTTCTGCAGGAAGACGTCATAGTTCATGTGATAAATTGTGTGGCTCCTATTGCCAGCTGTATCTGTTGGGGTTTTCACCTGTGAGCTATGAGGAAATTTCTCTTAGCTAAAGTTGTTAAAAAAGTGGCAAGACACAGATTGAAAAGATTACAAATGCATGTGCATCCTGATTTTGTACACAATCTCACGAGTGCTGCTTCCTGTAACCCTCTCTGTAACCTTGTTGAGTAGATCTACACTTTGCTCCCACTCTTTCCCCCTAAATATCTGTATCCATCCCATCCAATACTCTCCGCACTTCCATTCCTAGCCATGGTGTCAGCTCTGTTGCTCAACCCCTCCAAAAATAGACTTTTCCTGCATTGCACCAACGTTGTGTCACTGTTGCAGCCGAGGCGCTTGACTGGCTCCCCCTGCACTGGCTGACTAGTATGAGCTTTAATCACAGCACTGGATGGACTCAGTGTCTATCTGGGTGTGATTAGTGATTCCTCTGGGGGCTGATATGACCAAGTGATGACCTCCGGTGATACGCTAATTACTGTAGGCTCAGGGGACGATGAATGTCTGCTGTTACACCGAATAAAAGAAGAATAATTTAACTTAGATCATGTTCAGTGTAATGTGTTTTTAGGCTGTGTATCTGATTTTTTTATTGGCACTGATCTGCATGAGGCTTTTTAACCCTCCATGCTCACATTCACTTTGGAAACTACATGTTTATTAAAGAGGAACAAATGCAAAGCAGGTTTAAACTGTCCCATAGTACATGTGATCAAGAATAATTAAACAAGTAGCCATGATAGAAATTCTTTGAGGCTGTACTTAACCACAATGGTGCTTTGAGATAAATGCTAGCATCTCCATGGTCTCCAATGTCTATAAAAATATTTTTGCATATGAATGTAGAATGTGTAGACAATGGGACCTGTTTGTTATGGAAAGCGTTCTGGTTTCCAGTTGTAATCCATCTATAGTCTGACTAGTATTGCCCAGTACTGACAGTTTGAGCGGCTTTCTTTGCTTGACTGCAGGTAAATAGTCCATGTGGAGAGCAAAAGAAGCAGAATGCATTAGCCGAAATGCAAACTTAGAACCCATCAGCTATTGTCTGGTGATGACTGAGCTTGCAGTAGCTAATTTAGCTAAACTGGCTACTTGTGAAATAATCCTGTTGTAGATATGATCCCTTAACCCCATTTTCACACAAGTTGCTAATCAGAATGTAAACAATGACCAGCACACGCAAGAAGAAGTCTTGGACTGGATTATAGATAAACCTGAAAAACTCTTTGAATGACCAAAAGATCTGAATGACTATTCTGAAGGAAAATTGTGTAATGGAAAGTCATTGCAGAACCTTTCTGTCTCATGTTTTTCTGTAACTGGCCTAAATTCCATTAAAGGGCATGAATTATGAACAGGGCGCAGAATGTAGGAAAGAGCATTGTGGGGGACTTGTGTGACATTAAACTGTTAAAGTAATTACAGGTTAGGAGGAGGCTTGCAGTCTGTAAAATTATCTTACTCTGAAAATGGCTCAGTCTGTGACATTCTGACTGCAAACTGTGGAGGAAACCACCGAGCTCTGTCACACAGAACAGCACACGCCCTTCCAGACACTTGCATATTGGCTTCATATTTTAGTTTACATGCACAGTGATAAAACACAAGCAAAGAGGCAGTGTGAAGGCAAAACTTACAAAACTAGTAAAGACACACACAAAAATTGGAAGGACTCGTAGAGAATAGAGGAAAAAATTGCTGCTTTAACAAATTAAATACTACTAAAAGTGATCATGTGACTGACAGGGCATCATACATCAAAGAAGTAAAACACAACCATTAGGGTTTATTGTCATTAAATTATAAAGCAAAAAACTTTCCAACTGGAGAATAAATTGAGGACTAAATGTACAATATAAATGTGTCACATCTCTATTACGTGAATGAGCTATTTTCAGTTTTAGTTGTAGATTCATTCACAGAATACTGCATGCGGGAAGCCCACCTAAAAAGATTTGTCCTCAGCCAAATGGATTGCCACACTTGGAGAAATGATCCACTTAATCCAAATTAATGTTGTTCTGCAAATATAATATTCAAAAGTTTAAAGCCTTTAAACACTTTCTCAACCTGTATGAGACACTGACCAGAGTTCATGCTATGCAGTTTTTATTGCATCATAAATTATTTAACTTTTTCTGGAGAAAATAATAATAATAGTAATAATGTCCACTGTGAAGGGGACATGTTCAACCCAAGACAAGGTCTTAGTCTGGTGTACAAGCTTAAACTGGTTTTATTTCTTGCAAATCGGTTGAACTGGCATTTGTCATTATGACACATTCTGGCAAATTAAAAAATGTAGCTATCACCTGTTTGTTAACAAACAGACTAACAGAACTACTGGCAGGTCTGACAGGTCATGCACAATTTACTGCCAAGCTCAAATTTCAGAGGAACAAGGGAGGGACATGTGTTTGTTTGCTAAAAAGTTTGTGTGTTTTTAGGGCTGACGAGAAGAGACATGGCAGAGGTGGTGGTGAGGTCAAAAGAGGTAAGCATAAAAACAGATGAAGCAACGTGTAAACACTGCAGGAAGAAAAGTCATGATTAGAAACAAATATTGATGATTTAGAGATGCATTAACACCACCATGTGGACTGGAGTCACAATACGCTCAGTCATGGGCTCTCTCAGTCTCATTATGCTCCATTCTGGAGCAGCTGCTGAGTCAGGTGCAACGCTTAGTGGTAAAATTCTGTATACTTTGATCCCATCAGCCTTTTGTTGGTATATACGTTATTGTGTTAATGTATAACTGGTTGAAAATCACAGCGATGGTAGCATTCTGTGTTTGCTTCTTGACTCGATGTGACAGGAAAAGCTGAGGAGCAGACTGAGATGGCCTTGCCACCCTTGTCTGTTGTCATGGCTCCCATGACATTTAAAAGTCAAACTTTCACCCCCTTTTCATCCACACCTCACCATCACCAAATGAAACCTGTCAGCCCACCAGAAACCTCAGGCAGGAGGGTGGTGGCTTCAAGTGAGACACAGCCAAGAAGAGAAGAGGAACGGAGAAAAGGAAGAAGAACCGGAGACAACATTAAACAATACGCAAATAATTTGTGGATATTTAGTAAGCAGCTGTATTCTGTTCACGTTGAACAGTATGTTTTTTAGTGGAAGTTACAACTTTATTGATAAGCTTGATAAAATTGGTCACACATTCATTAATCGTCATAAAGATCCTGTACATTCGTCCTCATCACTCAGAGGAAAAGAAGTATACTGTAAGACACAGACTGCACCCAAGAGGGTACTGGTGCAGCTGTCAGGGGGATGTTCAAAGATTGAGGATAAGCTCATTTCCTCTGATAAAACAGAATTCACTATTTACCCTTTTTTTTTAAAATGATATCCTATATTATATATATAGAAGAGAAGAGAAGAGAAGAGAAGAGAAGAGAAGAGAAGAGAAGAGAAGAGAAGAGAAGAGAAGAGAAGAATAAAGTGGAGGGAGTTCAAGTAAATGTTTTATAAGATGCAGTGTTGTACAACTGCAGATGAGATGGTTGGGAAAATGGAGTTTTAAGATGTGTAAAGCTTCTGTGAAAGTCAGTGTGAGGTTGACGTGAGAAGCGATCTGTGTAAGCCCTGTTACATTTGTGTGAAATCTGTGTGAGGCTGGTGCAGGTGAAGGTTAGCACGATGAACAATTACTATATCCTCCGCTGAACTGAAAGCATCTCATTCAGTCTCACACTCCCTGAGAAGCAAAAGTTGTTTAGCTTATTTGTTTTTTATTGAAAGAGTTGGCTGATGAAATGAAGAATGGGTCACAATAAAGTGAACTTGAATTTAAATGTAAACAGATGTTAAGTCCTGTGGTGATAGCTATCACTAGAGCTGACTTCATGCCTTTAAGTTTTGCATATGTGAACTTGTGGTTGAAAACATGCAAATGTAATATATAATGTGCATGCCCTGTGTGCTTGCACTGTGCACAAGCATATGGATATGCCTCTGTGTACCATCTGTGTGTGTTTGATGTAGTTGCAGGCTCAAACAGGCAGGCGAGTGCAAAGACATTAAGCACAACTCTAATTTTTTACAACATGAGATCAAAGGAAAGAACCTACTGCTTTACTGGAAACGATAAACCATCTGGTTGAAACATATTTGTTGAAAACAGTCACAGAAATTTGACCCCTGGGGAAACTGACAGCGGGGAAGAGCACCGAGAGAAAAAAAAAAAAAAAGAAGCAACCCCCACACTGGCAGGTACTTACCCCCCTGAAGAGACTGCTGAGGAACATTCCACCCTCGGATATGTTATATAAAGCTCCCTGATGTTCAGTGCGTTAGAGGAATTATTCTATAATGAAGTAGTATACCCACTCACTCACAATCTGATTGTTTTTTGCTGTAAGAGATGAGATCTTTCCTGTACATGAAAACAAAACTGCACTCAACTGTTGGTTGGAGCAAATCATGATTTTTGTAACTTGTTTTTCAATTTAATGAGCTGTTCAGTGACTGAAATTTCCGAGTTAAGAGCGGTGTTCATCCTGGACCGTGACACGTGGTCCTGGAACTGAGGTAGGAACATGGACCCGATAGTAAGAAGTGGAGTTAGCCACTAGGACATTACCCGTGGGTTTGTGGACTCCTGTTTTGAAGATTCAAGTGTGGCATTTTGGCCGTCGCCATCTGGGTTTTTTGGAGCCAGAAGCCATATTTGGATGAGAGGGTGAATATGAATGGGAACTCAAGGACTAGGGCTGAACGATATATCGTTATCGTATCTTTATCGAGATATGAACATTCAAGATATTAATATCGGAAAAGCAACGATATAAACGATATATTTCCCCCGCGCTCGCCCTGCATGTAAAGCTCATGCAGTCACCATAAACATTACTTTTAAGATTGCCCTTGAACGCACCACTACGGCCAGCCAACCACAAAGCTTATTTCATGCTTGCTGTGGATCGACAGCTGAAGCCAACCAATGACAAACATAGGAGGGTGGGAGTGAGGGAGACGTAGACTGAGACGCACACAGCCACACACACAGGACATTCACAGCGGGGAAATCAAAACGAAAGAAACGAAAGAAAAGTGACATGAGTGCGGAAGATAATGCGGCCGGTGGCAGTGCAGAATCTAATCTTGGGCCAAAACATAAATCATCCTCCATTATTTGGAAGTATTTTGGATTTAGAAAGGATGATGTCGACCAGAGCTGTGTTGTGCAGGTCGTGCTTGGCGAAAATTGCGACGAAGCAAGTGAACACAACCAACTTGTTTCACCACTTGAAACAACACCACCGTGTGCTGCACGATGATTCTGCATACTGTTATGTTGTCTTATGAAGAATATAAGATGTTGCACTTCAATGCACTTTCAATGTTTCACCTTCCACCAGCTGCTGCATTGGTTATTTATTGTCAAAGCGGAGCTGCAGTAAAATGTTAATTTTTTTTTATTTATTTATTATTGAGTGACTTTATGTTAATGTTGATGACTGGCAGTGAGTTCTAATGAATAAAACTGCACTCTTTTGTATTATGATGTTTTTATTTTGATTTGGCTTGGTTTTCACCGAAAGCCGTAGTCATATCGTATCGTATCGATATCGAGATATCTGGCATGAATATCGAGATATGAAATTTTGTCCATATCGTTCAGCCCTATCAAGGACACTATTAACACTGCATATACCTGGCACCTGACATGCAAAGTCGTGACTAACAAAGTTAACTTCTATATTTGAAGTAACCCAGAAACAAGTTAATGGCTATTTAAATGTATAAAGTTCCATGGATACTCATTGCTACACCTCTATCCTGATTCACAAGCAAACCCTTCTTTCTCGTCTTTTTTATTCTTAATGGGCTGCAAGCTAATATCAAAATGATTTTTTTTTTTTTTTTTTTTTTACATTTGAGGCTTATATTGAGGTTTTATTCATTAATTCGCAACTGTTATCTAACTCTGCAAAGTATAATATTAGTGTAGCCTAATCTTTATCTGCAACTGCGCATGCACATCATGAAGACTTGAAACTAGTCACTGAAACCATAAACTCATTAACAAGCTGTTTACTGAAGTAATACATCAAGTGGGGTAGGGTCATTTTCATCATAGACCTCTAGACAATGAGACTTCTTTTTGCAACTAGGGGAATCGCCCCCAGCTGGCCATTACAAAAACTGCAGATATAAGGCATTTCAGCTTTGGCTTCCCCTTCCTTGCATCCACTTCATACCATTAAACATTTTTCTGGGCTTTGTCAGACATAACAAATTTACCACTTTATTTATTTAAATAGCATATAACATACATGTGCATATCAAACAGCCATGCTACAGTGTTTAAGGCTGCATTTTTCCAAAACACATAACACATTGTCAGCTGCAGGTGTGCTGCTCTGTAGAGTTTGTGACCCTACGCAGTGACTTCTACTGTGAAGGGTGCAAATAAACAGTGAGCTTCCCCACAGAGATCAACCAAGTATCATGTTACCGCTATCATTAAAACTGTCCACAAAGGTAATGGGCATGCCATGCTGACAAACACCTGCTCCCACTGACTGAGTGCAGCTGCTTGCCATGGCACAGTTATGTACAGTGCGTCATCTTTTGTCAACGCTTGTTCTGGTCAGCTATTGTGTAAAAATAATTTATCAAGCAGATGCAATTTAAAAACATCAGAGAATAATAAGGCTTAATCCCCTTTCTCTGATATGAATGCTATTACATTTAGTAGAATTACTTTGGAACGGGCAGAAACAGCAAAACATATTTTAGCCACAAAAAAAAAGCTTTTACCTTGCCTACACTAGCCTACACTATGCTCTCATCAAAGCCACCAGAATGCATTGACAAAAATAGTCATTTTACCTTGCAGAACAGACTGGTCTACCTCTGCATCGATTGGCTAGTTTAATTGTGTTTTTGTGTGACTTTGGTGTTTAAACGGGTTAGTTTGGATTCACCAAAGTCACACATAAACACAAACAAACGAACTGATAGATGCACAGGTAGAACAGCAACTCCTGTGTTCTGCAAGATGAAATTACCGTTTTGTCAATGGGGTCTTGTGGCTCTGAAGAGAGCATATAGCGGCTTCTGTTCCCTCTGCATGGTAAACAGTCGTTTTTAGGTGGCTAAAATACATTTTGTGGCTATTTAGCTTCCGCGTTAGTACTCCTGCATGATAGTGCAATCTGCCATTCACTGTAGCTAATACAATGACTGTAGATGTCATACAACCCCAGTTCAATAAGTCAGAACTACCCCTTTAAATATACAGTATCTGTGTGTGCTTTAGATTCAGTGCAAATGTATCCAAAATATTTTCCCTAAATATTGCAGATTTAAATCCATTCTCTCCCCAGTACCTCCTCTCGAAAACACTTTCTCTGCCTTTTTCTTTAAACGAGAGGTAATAACTCCCTGGCGTACAACTGAATTCTCTTAAAAGTGACTGGTATAAAGAGAGCACTCATAAAAAAATCGTGTTTTCTCCAACTGTGACTCCAGCTGTATCACAGGAGGTTATGCTGCAGAGGATGAGTGGGTGGGGATGGATGCAAGGATACATAGACAGAGAGAATACAGTTATACTACATGGAAGACACGGACAGAAAGAGAGAGACAAATAAAAGTAGAGACAAAAAAGAAAAGGAGAGAACAAACAGAATATTGATTGGATGCCTCTACAAGTTGCTGTCTGCTGCACTGTAGCACACACTTTCCAGCTCCACGTCAGCATAAAAGATCCCCTAAATCCCATCCAAACACAACTCCAAGGCTCCAAAAATTGCTACACTCTGCACAAACATACACAAAAAACAACAAAGTTGAGAGGGATGAGTAGAGGAAGAGAGAGAGAGAGAGGGAGGGAAAGGGCAATGGTGTGAGAACAGCATAGTTACATAACGGATAGAGGCAGCATGGGAGCTACCAAAGGGGAGCTCCTGGGCTTCTGCAAGTCGCAGAATGACGCATTACACACACACACACACACACACACACACACACACACACACACACACCTCAATGCAGCAAATGGCACACGGTCACATTCATGTGCTCCATACAAGAGAAGCCACTCCCACACATTTATCATAATCTAGCCAATGGCAGGAGAAGTGACGATCCATTCATTACAACACTGCCTCGCAGCAGAAATGCAACATGTACAATCAATTTGAACTAAAATCATTTTCGAGCCTGTGGCATGGAGTCTTACATTGATATTTTGCCTTTTCTCTACTAAACCAGAGAAAGAACAAAACATCAGTAGTGTGTTTTTTAAGAGATTAGGGACGTTAACTCAGCTGATGGCTGGTGGATAGGGATGTTACCGGTTTAATGTTTAACCATTAACTGACAATTAGAATCTCAACGCACTAAAAACATCAGTTAAAAACAATAAAAAAAATTAAATACACAAGTTATGGGGTGACACATGCAGCGACAATTGCCTTTGTTGCATTTTAAGCTCTTTTTTTATGAGTGCCAATGACACATGCAACCATATTGTTGAGGGCTGGCAGGTTCCATCTGCCGTCTTCAACACAGAGTACATTCGGCAGACATACAGATGACAACCTTGCAGCTACACTAGCGGTGGGGACATGGCTGTGGGTGTCCACAACAATGCAGGCAACATCTGGCTGCACAACTGGTACAAGTCAACAGCTGTCTGTAGACACGGAATGTAGAAAGTATGTCCGAGCCTCAGCTCTCCTTGACCGGTGAACTGGGACTCCCTGCTTGTCTGTTAACGGTTAATGATCGATAACAAGTTTTGGCTAGTGGCCAGAAAAAACAATTGTAACTAGCATCCTTACTGGTGGAACTAACCTAGACTTGAACTGCAAATTTCACTATCAACCAATACATACAACAATATCAATCTCAGTGATTACACATGCCCAGCATGGATGAACATGCAGCTATATTAAAAAAGGTTAGTTTCAAACATTGATACATTCATAAAGAATTTGTATGTAAGGCTATTAATTACAAAGATAACACAAGGTGTCAGAGCTTCAGCAGTGAGGTTGTGTTAGTCTATTTTTCATCAATCAGAAATGCATCAGAGCATAGATAATGTGTTTTTATAGCTTATCTACAGGAAGAGTGCTGAAACGATGCTAATAGCCAAATCTTTTTCAACACCATCCATCTTTCTGTCTTTATTTCGAGCTGACTCCAAACATAAAACATGTCTCTCTAGCAATCAATCTGCTTTGGTAGCTATTTTTACACCAAGGCATGACTGCAGGCACACAAACTCACACACACAGCGCAACAACCCTGAGCTGAGGCGGGATCGATTGATGAGGTACGAGGAAGGCAACCTGCATTCCTCCCATCTGGGAATGTAGAAGCAGGCTGCTGCAGAGCACTTTGCACTAAACACAGGAAATCAATATCCTGCAAGTTAATGAGATAGACCCCCTAATCTCAGCATCTGATTAGATAAACAGATTAGCAGCA